>NW_026278381.1:0-62500 GCF_023373465.1 Oncorhynchus keta | reverse complement strand
ACTGCATTCAGAGTCACTGCACTCTCCCACCAGGGGTGAGACTGGCCACTGCACTCTCCCACCAGGGGTGAGACTGGGGTACAGGGGTGAGACTGGCCACTGCATTCAGAGTCACTGTTCCCACCAGAGGTTTACGCATTCAAGTCACTGCACTCTCCCACCAGTATATTACACTGTTCAGAGTCACTGCACTCTCCACCAGGGAGACTGGCCACTGCATTCAGGTCACTGCACTCACATTCACTGCATTCAGAGTCACTGCACTTCCCACCAGGGGAGCAAGACTGGCCACTGCATTCAGAGTCACTGACATCACCAGACCTCCTGCATATTATCCTGTAGTCTGGCCACTGACTCCCACCAGGGGTGAACTATACTCTATATGACCGAGGGTTTACGTCGGCAGGGACACTCCTGTATATTACAGTGTTCCAGCTATGCAGCCAGCGGGAGCAGACAGAATTTCAACAGCAGCATGACATCACCAGACCCTCCTTATTATCCTGTACTACGGTCATCAGAACTGTAGTCTATATGACTACGGTCAACAGAACTATAGTCTATATGACTACGGTCAACAGAACTATAGTCTGTATGACTACGGTCAACAGAACTATAGTCTATATGACTACGGTCAACAGAACTATAGTCTGTATGACTACGGTCAACAGAACTATAGTCTGTATGACTACGGTCAACAGAACTATAGTCTACTACGGTCAACAGAACTATAGTCTATATGACTACGGTCAACAGAACTATAGTCTGTGACTACGGTCAACAGAACTATAGTCTGTATGACTACGGTCAACAGAACTATAGTCTATATGACTACGGTCAACAGAACTATAGTCTATATGACTACGGTCAACAGAACTATAGTCTATATGACTACGGTCAACAGAACTATAGTCTATGACTACGGTCAACAGAATCTATAGTCATACAGAACTATAGTCTATATGACTACGGTCAACAGAACTATAGTCTATATGACTACGGTCAACAGAACTATAGTCTATATGACTACGGTCAACAGAACTATAGTCTATATGACTACGGTCAACAGAACTATAGTCTATATGACTGTCAACAGAACTATAGTCTATATGACCTACGGTCAACAGAACTATAGTCTATATGACTACGGTCAACAGAACTATAGTCTGTATGACTACGGTCAACAGAACTATAGTCTATATGAACAGAACTATAGTCTATATGACTACGGTCAACAGAACTATAGTCTATATGACTACGGTCAACAGAACTATAGTCTATATGACTACGGTCAACAGAACTATAGTCTATATGACTACGGGGTCAGAACTATAGTCTATATGACTACGGTCAACAGAACTATAGTCTATATGACTACGGTCAACAGAACTATAGTCTATATGACTACGGTCAACAGAACTATAGTCTATATGACTACGGTCAACAGAACTATAGTCTATATGACTACGGTCAACAGAACTGTAGTCTATATGACTACGGTCAACAGAACTATAGTCTATATGACTACGGTCAACAGAACTATAGTCTATATGACTACGGTCAACAGTAGTTCACTACAGGAGGCCCGTAAACATTGAAATGGTTTTACACTGTGCCTTAGGAAAGCATTCAGTCCTCTTGACTTTTCCCAAAAACATTGCTACGTTACAGCCTTATTCTAAAATGGATGAAATAAAACATGTTCTTCAGCAATCTACACACAATAACCCAAAACGAGAAAGCGAAAACAGTTTTCTAGAATTTTTTGCGAAAAAAAATAAAAATAAAAGAATGATGTTTTTTTTTACATAAGTATTCAGAGCCTTTTCTATGAGACCCTCTAAATTGATCTCAGGTGCATCCTGTTTCCATTGATCATCCTTTGAGATGTTTCTACAACTTGAATGGAGTCCACCTGTGGTACATTCTATTGATTGGTCATGATTTGGAAAGGCACACACCTATCTATATGAAAGGTTCCACAGTTGACAGAGCATGTCAGAGAAAGAAACCAAGCCATGAGGTGGAATGAATTGTCCTTAGAGCTCAAGACAGGATTGTGTCGAGGCACAGATCTGGGGAAGGGTACCAAAACATTTCTGCAGAGTTGAAGGACCCAGTGGCCTCATCATTCTTAAATGGAAGATGTTTGGAACCACCAAGACTCTTCCTAGAGCTGGCTGCCCGGTAAAACTGAGCAATCGGGGAGAAGGACCTTGGTCAGAGAGGTGACCAAGAACCTGATGGTCACTCTGACAGAGCTCCAGAGTTCCTCTGTGGAGATGGGAGAACCTTCCAGAAGGACAACCATCTGTGCAGCACTCCACCAATCAGGCCTTTATAGTAGAGTGGCCAGACAGAAGCCACTCCTCAGTAAAAGACACATGACAGCCCGCTAGGAATTTGTCAAAAGGCACCTAAAGACTCTCAGACCATGAGAAACAAGATTCCCTGGTCTGATGAAACTAAGATTGAACTCTTTGGCCTGAATGCCAAGCTTTACGTCTGGAAGGAAACCTGGCACTATTTGTACGGTGAAGCACGGTGGTGGCAGCATCATGCTGTGGGGATGTTTTTCAGCGGCAGGGACTGGAGACTAGTCAGGATCAAGGGAAAGATGAACGAAGCAAAGTATAGAGTGATCCTTGATGAAAACCTGGACCTCAGACTGGGGCGAAGGTTCACCTTCCAACAGGACGAAGACCTAAGCACACAGCCAAGACAATGCAGGAGTGGCTTTGGGACAAGTCACTGAATGTCCTTGTTGCCCAGCCGGCGCCCAGACTTGAACATCTTTGGAGAGACGTGAAAATAGCTGTGCAGCGCGCTCCCCATCCAACCTGACAGAGCTTCAGAGGATCTGCAGAGAAGAATGGGAGAAACTCCCCAAATACAGGTGTGCCAAGCTTGTAGCATCATACCCAAGAAGACTCAAGGCTGTAATCTCTGCCAAAGTACTGAGTAAAGGGTCTGAATACTTATGTAAATGTGATATTTCAGTTTTTATTTGTAATAAATTAGCACAATTTTTTTTACTTCATCATTATGGGGTATTGTGTGTAGGTTGATGAGGAAAAAATATTTTAATCAATTTTAGAATAAGGCTGTAAATGTAACAAAGTGTGGAAAAAGTCAAGGGGTCTGAATATTTTCCTGAAGGCAATGTATGTGATCCCTCCCTCTCTCCTCTCTCTCCCTCTCTCCTCCCCATCTCCCTCCCTCTCTCCTTTCTCTCCCCATCTCCCTCCCTCTCTCCTTTCTCCCCCATCTCTCTCCGTCTCTCCTCTCTCCCCCCATCTCCCTCCCTCTCTCCTTTCTCTCCCATCTCCCTCCCCATCTCCCTCCCCATCTCCTTTCTCTCCCCATCTCCCTCCCTCTCTCCTTTCTCCCCCATCTCCTCCCTCTCTCCTCTCTCCCCATCTCCCTCCCTCTCTCCTTTCTCCCCCATCTCCCTCCCTCTCTCCTTTCTCCCCCATCTCCCTCCCATCTCCCTCCCTCTCTCTTTCTCCCCATCTCCCTCCTCTCTCCTTTCTCCCCCATCTCCCTCCCTCTCTCCTCCCCCCATCTCCCCCTCTCTCCTTTCTCCCCCATCTCCCTCCCTCTCTCCTTTCTCCCCCATCTCCCCCTCTCTCCTTTCTCTCCCATCTCCCTCCCTCTCTCCTTTCTCCCCATCTCTCTCCCTCTCTCCTTTCTCCCCCCATCTCTCTCCCTCTCCCTCTCTCCCCCATCTCCCTCCCTCTCTCCTCTATCCCCCATCTCCCTCCCTCTCTCCTCTCTCCCCCATCTCCCTCCCCCTCTCCTTTCTCCCCCATCTCCCTCCCTCTCTCCTTTCTCCCCATCTCCCTCCCCATCTCCCTCCCTCTCTCCTTTCTCCCCCATCTCCTTTCTCCCTCTCTCCCTCCCCATCCTTTCTCCTCCCTCTCTCCCTCTCCCCCCATCTCCCTCCCTCTCTCCATTCTCCCCCACCTCCCTCCCTCCCTCTCTCCCCCATCTCCCTCATCTCCCCTCTCTCTCCCTCTCCCCCATCTCCCCTCCCCTTTCTCCTCCTCTCTCCCTCATCTCCCTCCCTCTCTCCTTTCCCCCCTCCCTCCCTCCCTCTCCCCCCATCTCCCTCCCTCTCTCCCCATTCTCCCCATCTCCCCCATCTCTCTCCCTCTCCCCCCATCTCCCTCCCCCCATCTCCCTCCCTCTCTCCTTTCTCCCCCATCTCCCTCCCTCTCTCCCATTCCCTCCCCTCTCCTCCCCCATCTCTCCCTCTCTCCCCATCTCCCTCCCTCTCTCCCCATCTCCTCCCTCATCTCCTCTCTCCCCCATCTCTCTCCCTCTCCCCCCATCTCCCTCCCTCTCTCCTTTCTCCCCCCATCTCCCTCCCTCTCTCCCCCATCTCCTCCCTCTCTCCCCATCTCCCTCCCCTCTCCCCCATCTCCTCCCTCTCTCCCTCATCTCCCCCCATCTCTCTCCCTCTCTCCCCATCTCTCTCCCTCTCTCCCCCATCTCTCTCTCCCTCCCTCTCCCTCTCTCCCCCATCTCCCTCCCTCTCTCCCCATCTCCCTCCCTCTCTCCCCCATCTCCCTCCCCTCTCTCCCCATCTCCCTCTCCCTCTCCCCCATCTCTCTCCCTCTCCCCCCATCTCCCTCCCTCTCCCCCATCTCCCTCTCTCCCCCATCTCCCTCCCTCTCTCCCCATCTCCCCATCTCCCTCTCCCCCCATCTCCCTCCCTCTCCCTCTCTCCCCATCTCTCTCCCTCATCTCCCTCCCTCTCCCCCATCTCCCTCTCCCATCTCCTCCCTCTCTCCCCATCTCCCCATCTCCCTCTCCCCCCATCTCCCTCTCCCCCATCTCCCCCCCATCTCTTTCTCCATCTCCCTCCCTCCCCTTTCTCCCTCCCTCTCTCCCCATCTCCCTCCCTCTCTCCATTCTCCCCACCTCCTCCCTCCCTCTCTCCCCCATCTCCCTCATCTCCCCATCTCTCTCCCTCTCTCCCCATCTCCCTCCCTCTCCTTTCTCCCTCCCTCTCTCCCTCATCTCCCTCCTCTCTCCATTCTCCCCCACCTCCCTCCCTCCCTCTCCCCCATCTCCCTCCCTCTCTCCCCCATCTCCCCCATCTCCCTCATCTCCCCATCTTTCTCCCTCTCTCCCCCATCTCCCTCTCTCCCCCATCTCCCTCCTCTCTCCTTTTCTCCCCCATCTCCCTCCCTCTCTCCCATCTCCCTCCCTCTCTCCTTTCTCCCCATCTCTCACCCTCTCTCCCCCCATCTCTCCCTCTCTCCCCATCTGGTAGTTCTCCCTGTTCCCCATCTCTTAGCCTGGGCCATCTCCACTGGGATCTCCTATCTCCCCCAGGACAACCCTTCTCCCCCAGTCTCTCTCCCTGGGTTATCTCCCTCCCTGGGATCTCCCTCCCTCTCTCCCTCTCTCCCCATCTATCTCCCAGTCCCCCATCTTAGCCTGGGTTATCAGCACTGGGATCTACCTCTCCCCATCTCCCTTCTATCCCCCATCTCCCTCCCTCTTAGCCTCTTATCAGAACTGGGATGTCTCTCCCTCTCTCCCCCATCTCCCCTGGGTTATCCCAGCATCTCCCTCTCTCCCCCATCTCCCTCCCTCTCTCCCCCATCTCCCTCTCCCTCTCCCCATCTCTCTCCCTCTCCCCCAGTCCCTCCCTCTCCCCCATCTTAGCCTGGGTCTCCCCATCTCCCTCCCTCTATCCCCATCTCCATTCTATCCCCATCTCCCTTAGCCTCTCTTATCTCTCACTCATCTCCCTCCCTCAGGACCATTATATACCAGTAGATCTTCCTGGAGTTATCCCCATCTCCCCATCTCCCTCTCCCAACTCCCTCTCCCCCCAGATCTCCCTGGGTTATCCCTCACTGGGATCTCCCTCTCCCCCATCTCCCTCCCTCTCCCCAGATCTCCCTCCCCCCCAGATCTCCCTCCTCTCTCACTCAACCCTTATATACCAGTAGATCTTAGCCCCTCCCCCCCCATCTCCCTCCCTCTCCCCATCTCCTCCCTCTCAGTTAACTCACGTTCTATACCAGTGTTTCTTAGCTGGGTTATAAAAGCCGATGGCTTCCTTGTACTTGTTCTCCTGCATGAAGGACGTGAGCCACGTTGAGCTTCCAGGTGTCTTAGTTCGTTGCAGAACTCCACCGACTGGGAAGATCTTCTCAACCATCTGGTAGTTCTCCCTGTTCCAGTAGATCTTAGCCTGGGCCATCAGCACTGGGATGTACCTATAGGACAGGACAACAGTTATATACCAGTAGATCTTAGCCTGGGTGATCAGCACTGGGATGTACCTATAGGACAGGACAACAGTTATATACCAGTAGATCTTAGCCTGGGTTATCAGCATTGGGATGTGGGGTGTTATTTTTAATTCTTTATTTCTGGAGAAACCTAATATTGATTATTTAGCAGACATCACTTCCTTATAGCCGTCTGGATGAGAACGATGTCAATTTTGTCTGTTCTCTTTGGTCGCAATGTCTTTTTTTTTAGATAAACAGCGTGTTTTTGAATGGTAACTGTGTTACGGGTGGAGTTTTGGGCGGGGTGAGGAAGGTGTGACTTTCAGGTTACAACAGGCTATAAGTATACAGCAGAACGCCGATCGTCCTCACTTTGATTATGCTGTAACAACATGACCAGGATCTCTATTCATTTAAGCGATCAGATTGGGGCTTTCAGGAGGAATATGGAAAATCTACTGGAGACATTTCAAAAGTACTGGTAGACTTGGTGATTTTGGTCACGGACATTGCCATTCACAAACAATATAATCAGATGCCTGTTTTACACCGACCTCGAAAGCCCAGGAAAATGATCAGGTACGGTAGGCTACAATACTGTAAAGCCCAGGAAAATGATCAGGTACGGTAGGCTACAATACTGTAAAGCCCAGCAGAATGATCAGGTACGGTAGGCTACAATACTGTAAAGCCCAGCAGAATGATCAGGTACGGTAGGCTACAATACTGTAAAGCCCAGCAGAATGATCAGGTACGGTAGGCTACAATACTGTAAAGCCCAGCAGAATGATCAGGTACAGTAGACTACAATACTGTAAAGCCCAGGACTATGATCAGGTACGGTAGGCTACAATACTGTAAAGCCCAGGAGAATGATCAGGTACAGTAGGCTACAATACTGTAAAGCCCAGCAGAATGATCAGGTACGGTGGCTACTATACTGTAAAGCCCAGGACTATGATCAGGTACGGTGAGCTACAATACTGTAAAGCCCAGCAGAATGATCAGGTACAGTAGACTACAATACTGTAAAGCCCAGGACTATGATCAGGTACGGTAGGCTACAATACTGTAAAGCCCAGCAGAATGATCAGGTACAGTAGACTACAATACTGTAAAGCCCAGGACTATGATCAGGTACGGTAGGCTACAATACTGTAAAGCCCAGCAGAATGATCAGGTACAGTAGACTACAATACTGTAAAGCCCAGGACTATGATCAGGTACGGTAGGCTACAATACTGTAAAGTGGATCTAATCATGCTAAAAAATAATGCTGAAATGAATCGACTGCTGGTCTTTACTGTCTGCTGCACATGTTTACATTGTATTCCATTTCCAGAGAGACTATTCAAGCCGTCGACTCACTGATGAATGAGGATGACGATGGATCGGTAAAGACCATCTGTAATCTGCTGACATCACAGCACAACATCAACATCGCTCTAATCACAGTCAGAAGACAGTTGAAGAAACTGGAGTGGACTTATGGAAAGGCTCAGTAAGACATGTTATATATATATATATAAACTGGAGTGGAGTTAAGTCCCGCAGCGTCAGCTCCCAACTTTTAAAGCAGGAACCACTATAGCAGTAGATGTCAGCCTGGGGGAATCACCAATACAGAAGAAGAGGAGATACACCATTCAGACAACCAGACAGGGAGAAGTTCCAGACCAGCCACCAATCAGACAGGGAGAAGGTCCAGACCAGCCACCAATCAGACAGGGAGAAGGTCCAGACCAGCCACCAATCAGACAGGGAGAAGGTCCAGACCAGCCACCAATCAGACAGGGAGAAGGTCCAGACCAGCCACCAATCAGACAGGGAGAAGGTCCAGACCAGCCACCAATCAGACAGGGAGAAGGTCCAGACCAGCCACCAATCAGACAGGGAGAAGGTCCAGACCAGCCACCAATCAGACAGGGAGAAGTTCCAGACCAGCCACCAATCAGACAGGAGAAGGTCCAGACCAGCCACCAATCAGACAGGGAGAAGGTCCAGACCAGCCACCAATCAGACAGGGAGAAGGTCCAGACCAGCCACCAATCAGACAGGGAGAAGGTCCAGACCAGCCACCAATCAGACAGGGAGAAGGTCCAGACCAGCCACCAATCAGACAGGGAGAAGGTCCAGACCAGCCACCAATCAGACAGGGAGAAGGTCCAGACCAGCCACCAATCAGACAGGGAGAAGGTCCAGACCAGCCACCAATCAGACAGGGAGAAGGTCCAGACCAGCCACCAATCAGACAGGGAGAAGGTCCAGACCAGCCACCAATCAGACAGGGAGAAGGTCCAGACCAGCCACCAATCAGACAGGGAGAAGGTCCAGACCAGCCACCAATCAGACAGGGAGAAGGTCCAGACCAGCCACCAATCAGACAGGGAGAAGGTCCAGACCAGCCACCAATCAGACAGGGAGAAGGTCCAGACCAGCCACCAATCAGACAGGGAGAAGGTCCAGACCAGCCACCAATCAGACAGGGAGAAGGTCCAGACCAGCCACCAATCAGACAGGAGAAGGTCCAGACCAGCCACCAATCAGCAGGGAGAAGGTCCAGACCAGCCACCAATCAGACAGGGAGAAGGTCCAGACCAGCCACCAATCAGACAGGAGAAGGTCCAGACCAGCCACCAATCAGACAGGGAGAAGGTCCAGACCAGCCACCAATCAGACTGGAGAAGGTCCAGACCAGCCACCAATCAGACAGGGAGAAGGTCCAGACCAGCCACCAATCAGGAAGAATATTGGACCAAAGTGACCAACCAGCAGAGTAGGTGAGGTAAGTCACCAATCAGGGAAGAGAAAGGTGAGACAAGCTACCAATCAGACAGGAGAATACTCGGTAGGGGCGGGGTCTACTCACTTCTCCACCATCTCATTAGAGTCCTGGAGGGTTTTCTTCACAGGCTTCATTATCCCGGGCTAGTCTGGCTTCCTGTATCTGAGAGACAAAGATTACACACAGGTCACGGGCTAGCCTGGCTTCCTGTATCTTAGAGACAAAGATTACACACAGGTCACGGGCTAGTCTGGCTTCCTGTATCTTAGAGACAAAGATTACACACAGGTCACGGGCTAGTCTGGCTTCCTGCACCTTAGAGACAAAGATTACACACAGGTCACGGGCTAGTCTGGCTTCCTGTATTTTAGAGACAGATTACACACAGGTCACGGGCTAGTCTGGCTTCCTGTATCTTAGAGACAAAGATTACACACAGGTCACGGGCTAGTCTGGCTTCCTGTACCTTAGAGACAAAGATTACACACAGGTCACGGGCTAGTCTGGCTTCCTGTACCTTAGAGACAAAGATTACACACAGGTCACGGGCTAGTCTGGCTTCCTGTATCTTAGAGACAAAGATTACACACAGGTCACGGGCTAGTCTGGCTTCCTGTACCTTAGAGACAAAGATTACACACAGGTCACGGGCTAGTCTGGCTTCCTGTATCTTAGAGACAGATTACACACAGGTCACGGGCTAGCTGGCTTCCTGTATCTTAGAGAAAGATTACACACAGGTCACGGGCTAGCCTGGCTTCCTGTATCTTAGAGACAGATTACACACAGGTCACGGGCTAGTCTGGCTTCCTGTATCTTAGAGACAGATTACACACAGGTCACGGGCTAGTCTGGCTTCCTGTATCTTAGAGACAGATTACACACAGGTCACGGGCTAGTCTGGCTTCCTGTATCTTAGAGACAAAGATTACACACAGGTCACGGGCTAGTCTGGCTTCCTGTACCTTAGAGACAAAGATTACACACAGGTCACGGGCTAGTCTGGCTTCCTGTATCCTAGAGACAAAGATTACACACAGGTCACGGGCTAGTCTGGCTTCCTGTATCTTAGAGACAGACTACACACAGGTCACGGGCTAGTCTGGCTTCCTGTATCCTAGAGACAAAGATTACACACAGGTCACGGGCTAGTCTGGCTTCCTGTATCTTAGAGACAAAGACTACACACAGGTCACGGGCTAGTCTGGCTTCCTGTATCTAGAGACAGATTACACACAGGTCACGGGCTAGTCTGGCTTCCTGTATCCTAGAGACAAAGACTACACACAGGTCACGGGCTAGTCTGGCTTCCTGTATCTTAGAGACAGATTACACACAGGTCACGGGCTAGTCTGGCTTCCTGTATCTTAGAGACAAAGATTACACACAGGTCACGGGCTAGTCTGGCTTCCTGTATCCTAGAGACAGATTACACACAGGTCACGGGCTAGTCTGGCTTCCTGTATTTTAGAGACAGATTACACACAGGTCACGGGCTAGTCTGGCTTCCTGTATCTTAGAGACAGATTACACACAGGTCACGGGCTAGTCTGGCTTCCTGTATCTTAGAGACAGATTACACACAGGTCACGGGCTAGTCTGGCTTCCTGTATCCCTAGAGACAAAGATTACACACAGGTCACGGGCTAGCCTGGCTTCCTGTATCTTAGAGACAAAGATTACACACAGGTCACGGGCTAGTCTGGCTTCCTGTATCATAGAGACAGATTACACACAGGTCACGGGCTAGTCTGGCTTCCTGTATCTTAGAGACAAAGATTACACACAGGTCACGGGCTAGCCTGGCTTCCTGCACCTTAGAGACAAAGATTACACACAGGTCACGGGCTAGTCTGGCTTCCTGTATCTTAGAGACAGATTACACACAGGTCACGGGCTAGCCTGGCTTCCTGTATCCTAGAGACAGACTACACACAGGTCACGGGCTAGCCTGGCTTCCTGTATCTTAGAGACAGATTACACACAGGTCACGGGCTAGTCTGGCTTCCTGTATCCTAGAGACAGACTACACACAGGTCACGGGCTAGTCTGGCTTCCTGTATCTTAGAGACAAAGACTACACACAGGTCACGGGCTAGTCTGGCTTCCTGTATCCTAGAGACAGACTACACACAGGTCACGGGCTAGTCTGGCTTCCTGTATCCTAGAGACAGACTACACACAGGTCACGGGCTAGTCTGGCTTCCTGTATCTTAGAGACAGACTACACACAGGTCACGGGCTAGTCTGGCTTCCTGTATCCTAGAGACAGACTACACACAGGTCACGGGCTAGTCTGGCTTCCTGTATCCTAGAGACAGACTACACACAGGTCACGGGCTAGTCTGGCTTCCTGTATCCTAGAGACAGACTACACACAGGTCACGGGCTAGTCTGGCTTCCTGTATCTTAGAGACAGATTACACACAGGTCACGGGCTAGTCTGGCTTCCTGTATCCTAGACAGATTACACACAGGTCACGGGCTAGCCTGGCTTCCTGTATCTAGAGACAGATTACACACAGGTCACGGGCTAGCCTGGCTTCCTGTATCTTAGAGACAAAAGATTACACACAGGTCACGGGCTAGTCTGGCTTCCTGTATCCTAGAGACAGATTACACACAGGTCACGGGCTAGTCTGGCTTCCTGTATCTGAGAGACAGATTACACACAGGTCACGGGCTAGTCTGGCTTCCTGTATTTTAGAGACAAAGATTACACACAGGTCACGGGCTAGTCTGGCTTCCTGTATCCTAGAGACAGATTACACACAGGTCACGGGCTAGTCTGGCTTCCTGTATCTAGAGACAGATTACACACAGGTCACGGGCTAGTCTGGCTTCCTGTATCCTAGAGACAGATTACACACAGGTCACGGGCTAGTCTGGCTTCCTGTATCCTAGAGACAGATTACACACAGGTCACGGGCTAGTCTGGCTTCCTGTATCTAGAGACAGACTACACACAGGTCACGGGCTAGTCTGGCTTCCTGTATCCTAGAGACAGATTACACACAGGTCACGGGCTAGCCTGGCTTCCTGTATCTTAGAGACAGATTACACACAGGTCACGGGCTAGCCTGGCTTCCTGTATCTTAGAGACAGATTACACACAGGTCACGGGCTAGTCTGGCTTCCTGTATCTTAGAGACAGATTACACACAGGTCACGGGCTAGTCTGGCTTCCTGTATCCTAGAGACAGATTACACACAGGTCACGGGCTAGTCTGGCTTCCTGTATTTTAGAAACAAAGATTACACACAGGTCACGGGCTAGTCTGGCTTCCTGTATCCTAGAGACAGATTACACACAGGTCACGGGCTAGTCTGGCTTCCTGTATCCTAGAGACAGATTACACACAGGTCACGGGCTAGTCTGGCTTCCTGTATCCTAGAGACAGATTACACACAGGTCACGGGCTAGTCTGGCTTCCTGTATCCTAGAGACAGACTACACACAGGTCACTATGGATGCTTTATGTTGTTCTCTCCAATGATAACACAGTATTATCACCGTATCCTGAACAGGGGAAAACGTGATGCCATTCTGTAAGAACACATCACTGATAGTAATCAGGTTAAACCGCACCAATGTGACCAGATCAGAGAAATGACTGGGCTGTAGAAGGCTTGGGAAAAGTAAGCTTTCGTCCCAAGTGGCACCCTAGTCCCATAGGGCTCAACTCAAAAGTAGTGCACTCTTAGGAAGAAAAAAAAGTGCTATCTAGAACCTATAAAAGGGTTCTTCGACTGTCCCCATAGGAGAATCCTTTGAAGAACCCTTTTTGGTTCCAGGTAGAACCCTTTTGAGTTCCATGTAGAATCTTGTACACAGAGTTTTCTACATGGAACAAAAAATGGTTCTTCAAAGGATTATCCTATGGGGACAGCCGAAGAACCCTTTTGGAACCCTTGGGGTTCCATTTGGGACGCAGCCTAAAGCTAATAAACAAGCTGGTGGCCTGAGAGAGCAGAATGGAAGAATGTAACCTGTGGGGCCTCGGACGAAAGAAAAGGAGAATGGAAGACCAAATAGATGAGAGAAGGATGACAACAGGATAACATGATAAACAGACAACATGAACAGGATAACATGATAAACAGACAACATGAACAGGATAACCAGACAACATCAACAGGATAACCAGACAACATCAACAGGATAACCAGACAACATCAACAGGATAAACAGACAACATCAACAGGATAACCAGACAACATCAACAGGATAACCAGACAACATCAACAGGATAACAGGATAACCAGACAACATCAACAGGATAACCAGACAACATCAACAGGATAACCAGACAACATCAACAGGATAACCAGACAACATCAACAGGATAACCAGACAACATCAACAGGATAACAGGATAACCATACAACATCAACAGGATAACCAGACAACATCAACAGGATAACCAGACAACATCAACAGGATAACCAGACAACATCAACAGGATAACCAGACAACATCAACAGGATAAACAGACAACATGAACAGGATAACCAGACAACATCAACAGGATAACAGGATAACCAGACAACATCAACAGGATAACCAGACAACATCAACAGGATAACAGGATAACCAGACAACATCAACAGGATAACCAGACAACATCAACAGGATAACAGGATAACCAGACAACATCAACAGGATAACCAGACAACATCAACAGGATAACCAGACAACATCAACAGGATAACCAGACAACATCAACAGGATAACCAGACAACATCAACAGGATAACCAGACAACATCAACAGGATAACCAGACAACATCAACAGGATAACCAGACAACATCAACAGGATAACCAGACAACATGAACAGGATAACCAGACAACATCAACAGGATAACCAGACAACATCAACAGGATAACCAGACAACATGAACATGATAACCAGACAACATCAACAGGATAACAGGATAACCAGACAACATCAACAGGATAACCAGACAACATCAACAGGATAACCAGACAACATCAACAGGATAACACGATAACCAGACAACATCAACAGGATAACCAGACAACATCAACAGGATAACCAGACAACATCAACAGGATAACCAGACAACATCAACAGGATAACCAGACAACATCAACAGGATAACATGATAACCAGACAACATCAACAGGATAACCAGACAATGTCAACAGGATAACAGGATAACCAGACAACATCAACAGGATAACCAGACAACATGAACAGGATAACACGATAACCAGACAACATCAACAGGATAACCAGACAACATCAACAGGATAACCAGACAACATCAACAGGATAACCAGACAACATCAACAGGATAACCAGACAACATCAACAGGATAACCAGACAACATGAACAGGATAAACAGACAACATGAACAGGATAACCAGACAACGTCAACAAGATAACAGGATAACCAGACAACATCAACAGGATAACCAGACAACGTCAACAAGATAACAGGATAACCAGACAACATCAACAGGATAACAGGATAACCAGACAACATCAACAGGATAACCAGACAACATCAACAGGATAACCAGACAACATCAACAGGATAACAGGATAACCAGACAACATCAACAGGATAACCAGACAACATCAACAGGATAACCAGACAACATGAACAGGATAACCAGACAACATCAACAGGATAACCAGACAACATCAACAGGATAACCAGACAACATCAACAGGATAACCAGACAACATCAACAGGATAACCAGACAACATCAACAGGATAACCAGACAACATCAACAGGATAACCAGACAACATCAACAGGATAACCAGACAACATCAACAGGATAACCAGACAACATCAACAGGATAACCAGACAGCATCAACAGGATAACCAGACAACATGAACAGGATAACCAGACAACATCAACAGGATAACAGGATAACCAGACAACATGAACAGGATAACAGGATAACCAGACAACATCAACAGGATAACCAGACAACATGAACAGGATAACACGATAACCAGACAACATCAACAGGATAACCAGACAACATGAACAGGATAACCAGACAACATCAACAGGATAACCAGACAACATCAACAGGATAACAGGATAACCAGACAACATCAACAGGATAACCAGACAACATCAACAGGATAACATGATAACCAGACAACATCAACAGGATAACCAGACAACATCAACAGGATAACAGGATAACCAGACAACATCAACAGGATAACCAGACAACATCAACAGGATAACCAGACAACGTCAACAGGATAACAGGATAACCAGACAACATCAACAGGATAACCAGACAACATGAACAGGATAACACGATAACCAGACAACATCAACAGGATAACCAGACAACATCAACAGGATAACCAGACAACATGAACAGGATAACATGATAACCAGACAACATCAACAGGATAACCAGACAACGTCAACAAGATAACAGGATAACCAGACAACATCAACAGGATAACAGGATAACGAGACAACATCAACAGGATAACCAGACAACATCAACAGGATAACCAGACAACATCAACAGGATAACCAGACAACATCAACAGGATAACAGGGTAACCAGACAACATGAACAGGATAACCAGACAACATCAACAGGATAACCAGACAACATGAACAGGATAACCAGAGAACATCAACAGGATAACCAGACAACATGAACAGGATAACCAGACAACATGAACAGGATAACCAGACAACATCAACAGGATAACAGGATAACCAGACAACATCAACAGGATAACCAGACAACATCAACATGATAACCATACAACATCAACAGGATAACCAGACAACATCAACAGGATAACCAGACAACATGAACAGGATAACCAGACAACATGAACAGGATAACCAGACAACATCAACAGGATAACCAGACAACATCAACAGGATAACCAGACAACATCAACAGGATAACCAGACAACATCAACAGGATAACCAGACAACATCAACAGGATAACCAGACAACATGAACAGGATAACCAGACAACATCAACAGGATAACAGGATAACCAGACAACATGAACAGGATAACCAGACAACATGAACAGGATAACCAGACAACATCAACAGGATAACAAGACAACATGAACAGGATAACAAGACAACATCAACAGGATAACAGGATAACCAGACAACATCAACAGGATAACCAGACAACATCAACAGGATAACCAGACAACATCAACAGGATAACCAGACAACATCAACAGGATAACCAGACAACATCAACAGGATAACCAGACAACATCAACAGGATAACCAGACAACATCAACAGGATAACCAGACAACATCAACAGGATAACCAGACAACATCAACAGGATAACCAGACAACATCAACAGGATAACCAGACAACATCAACAGGATAACAGGATAACCAGACAACATCAACAGGATAACCAGACAACATCAACAGGATAACAGGATAACCAGACAGCATCAACAGGATAACCAGACAACATGAACAGGATAACCAGACAACATCAACAGGATAACCAGACAACATCAACAGGATAACCAGACAACATGAACAGGATAACCAGACAACATCAACAGGATAACCAGACAACATCAACAGGATAACCAGACAACATCAACAGGATAACCAGACAACATCAACAGGATAACCAGACAACATCAACAGGATAACCAGACAACATCAACAGGATAACAAGACAACATGAACAGGATAACAAGACAACATCAACAGGATAACCAGACAACATCAACAGGATAACCAGACAACATCAACAGGATAACCAGACAACATCAACAGGATAACAGGATAACCAGACAACATGAACAGGATAACCAGACAACATGAACAGGATAACCAGACAACATCAACAGGATAACCAGACAACATCAACAGGATAACCAGACAACATCAACAGGATAACCAGACAACATGAACAGGATAACAGGATAACCAGACAACATGAACAGGATAACCAGACAACATCAACAGGATAACCAGACAACATGAACAGGATAACCAGACAACATGAACAGGATAACAGGATAACCAGACAACATCAACAGGATAACCAGACAACATCAACAGGATAACCAGACAACATGAACAGGATAACCAGACAACATGAACAGGATAACCAGAGAACATCAACAGGATAACCAGACAACATGAACAGGATAACCAGACAACATGAACAGGATAACAGGATAACCAGACAACATCAACAGGATAACCAGACAACATCAACAGGATAACCAGACAACATCAACAGGATAACCAGACAACATCAACAGGATAACAGGATAACCAGACAACATCAACAGGATAACCAGACAACATCAACAGGATAACAGGATAACCAGACAACATGAACAGGATAACCAGACAACATCAACAGGATAACCAGACAACATCAACAGGATAACCAGACAACATCAACAGGATAACCAGACAACATCAACAGGATAACAGGATAACCAGACAACATCAACAGGATAACAGGATAACCAGACAGCATGAACAGGATAACCAGACAACATGAACAGGATAACCAGACAACATCAACAGGATAACCAGACAACATCAACAGGATAACCAGACAACATCAACAGGATAACCAGACAACATCAACAGGATAACCAGACAACATCAACAGAATAACAGGATAACCAGACAACATCAACAGGATAACAGGATAACCAGACAACATCAACAGGATAACCAGACAACATCAACAGGATAACAGGATAACCAGACAACATCAACATGATAACCAGACAACATCAACAGGATAACAGGATAACCAGACAACATCAACAGGATAACCAGACAACATCAACAGGATAACCAGACAACATCAACAGGATAACCAGACAACATCAACAGGATAACAGGATAACCAGACAACATGAACAGGATAACCAGACAACATGAACAGGATAACCAGACAACATCAACAGGATAACCAGACAACATCAACAGGATAACCAGACAACATCAACAGGATAACCAGACAACATGAACAGGATAACAGGATAACCAGACAACATGAACAGGATAACCAGACAACATCAACAGGATAACCAGACAACATGAACAGGATAACCAGACAACATGAACAGGATAACAGGATAACCAGACAACATCAACAGGATAACCAGACAACATCAACAGGATAACCAGACAACATGAACAGGATAACCAGACAACATGAACAGGATAACCAGAGAACATCAACAGGATAACCAGACAACATGAACAGGATAACCAGACAACATGAACAGGATAACAGGATAACCAGACAACATGAACAGGATAACCAGAGAACATCAACAGGATAACCAGACAACATGAACAGGATAACCAGACAACATGAACAGGATAACAGGATAACCAGACAACATCAACAGGATAACCAGACAACATGAACAGGATAACCAGACAACATCAACAGGATAACCAGACAACATCAACAGGATAACCAGACAACATCAACAGGATAACCAGACAACATGAACAGGATAACAGGATAACCAGACAACATGAACAGGATAACCAGACAACATCAACAGGATAACCAGACAACATGAACAGGATAACCAGACAACATGAACAGGATAACAGGATAACCAGACAACATCAACAGGATAACCAGACAACATCAACAGGATAACAGGATAACCAGACAACATGAACAGGATAACCAGACAACATGAACAGGATAACCAGACAACATCAACAGGATAACCAGACAACATCAACAGGATAACCAGACAACATCAACAGGATAACCAGACAACATGAACAGGATAACAGGATAACCAGACAACATGAACAGGATAACCAGACAACATCAACAGGATAACCAGACAACATGAACAGGATAACCAGACAACATGAACAGGATAACAGGATAACCAGACAACATCAACAGGATAACCAGACAACATCAACAGGATAACCAGACAACATGAACAGGATAACCAGACAACATGAACAGGATAACCAGAGAACATCAACAGGATAACCAGACAACATGAACAGGATAACCAGACAACATGAACAGGATAACAGGATAACCAGACAACATCAACAGGATAACCAGACAACATCAACAGGATAACCAGACAACATCAACAGGATAACCAGACAACATCAACAGGATAACAGGATAACCAGACAACATCAACAGGATAACCAGACAACATCAACAGGATAACAGGATAACCAGACAACATCAACAGGATAACCAGACAACATCAACAGGATAACCAGACAACATCAACAGGATAACCAGACAACATCAACAGGATAACCAGACAACATCAACAGGATAACAGGATAACCAGACAACATCAACAGGATAACAGGGATAACCAGACAGCATGAACAGGATAACCAGACAACATGAACAGGATAACCAGACAACATCAACAGGATAACCAGACAACATCAACAGGATAACCAGACAACATCAACAGGATAACCAGACAACATCAACAGGATAACCAGACAACATCAACAGAATAACAGGATAACCAGACAACATCAACAGGATAACAGGATAACCAGACAACATGAACAGGATAACCAGACAACATGAACAGGATAACAGGATAACCAGACAACATCAACAGGATAACCAGACAACATCAACAGGATAACCAGACAACATGAACAGGATAACCAGACAACATGAACAGGATAACCAGAGAACATCAACAGGATAACCAGACAACATGAACAGGATAACCAGACAACATGAACAGGATAACAGGATAACCAGACAACATCAACAGGATAACCAGACAACATCAACAGGATAACCAGACAACATCAACAGGATAACCAGACAACATCAACAGGATAACAGGATAACCAGACAACATCAACAGGATAACCAGACAACATCAACAGGATAACAGGATAACCAGACAACATGAACAGGATAACCAGACAACATCAACAGGATAACCAGACAACATCAACAGGATAACCAGACAACATCAACAGGATAACCAGACAACATCAACAGGATAACCAGACAACATCAACAGGATAACAGGATAACCAGACAACATCAACAGGATAACCAGACAACATCAACAGGATAACAGGATAACCAGACAACATGAACAGGATAACCAGACAACATCAACAGGATAACCAGACAACATCAACAGGATAACCAGACAACATCAACAGGATAACCAGACAACATCAACAGGATAACAGGATAACCAGACAACATCAACAGGATAACAGGATAACCAGACAGCATGAACAGGATAACCAGACAACATGAACAGGATAACCAGACAACATCAACAGGATAACCAGACAACATCAACAGGATAACCAGACAACATCAACAGGATAACCAGACAACATCAACAGGATAACCAGACAACATCAACAGAATAACAGGATAACCAGACAACATCAACAGGATAACAGGATAACCAGACAACATGAACAGGATAACCAGACAACATGAACAGGATAACAGGATAACCAGACAACATCAACAGGATAACCAGACAACATCAACAGGATAACCAGACAACATGAACAGGATAACCAGACAACATGAACAGGATAACCAGAGAACATCAACAGGATAACCAGACAACATGAACAGGATAACCAGACAACATGAACAGGATAACAGGATAACCAGACAACATCAACAGGATAACCAGACAACATCAACAGGATAACCAGACAACATCAACAGGATAACCAGACAACATCAACAGGATAACAGGATAACCAGACAACATCAACAGGATAACCAGACAACATCAACAGGATAACAGGATAACCAGACAACATGAACAGGATAACCAGACAACATCAACAGGATAACCAGACAACATCAACAGGATAACCAGACAACATCAACAGGATAACCAGACAACATCAACAGGATAACAGGATAACCAGACAACATCAACAGGATAACAGGATAACCAGACAGCATGAACAGGATAACCAGACAACATGAACAGGATAACCAGACAACATCAACAGGATAACCAGACAACATCAACAGGATAACCAGACAACATCAACAGGATAACCAGACAACATCAACAGGATAACCAGACAACATCAACAGAATAACAGGATAACCAGACAACATCAACAGGATAACAGGATAACCAGACAACATCAACAGGATAACCAGACAACATCAACAGGATAACAGGATAACCAGACAACATCAACATGATAACCAGACAACATCAACAGGATAACAGGATAACCAGACAACATCAACAGGATAACAGGATAACAGGATAACCAGACAGCATGAACAGGATAACAGGATAACCAGACAACATCAACAGGATAACCAGACAACATCAACAGGATAACCAGACAACATCAACAGGATAACATGATAACCAGACAACATCAACAGGATAACCAGACAACGTCAACAGGATAACAGGATAACCAGACAACATCAACAGGATAACCAGACAACATGAACAGGATAACACGATAACCAGACAACATCAACAGGATAACCAGACAACATGAACAGGATAACAGGATAACCAGACAACATGAACAGGATAACAGGATAACCAGACAACATCGGAAGACAGAGAGAGAGAGAGGAGACTGGAAGATTGTAACCTGTTTGGTCAGCTTGCGTAGTTGATCTGTCAACTTGGCGTTCATCTCATCAAACTTCCTGAAGGCCTGCGTTGGTCAAACACAACAGAGACATGATCAGAGACAGGAATATTTACCTCAGAATATACAAAGAGCAGCAACAATGACACAGGACTTTAAAGTCTCTGCAATGTAGAGGACTGGTTCATTACATTGTGGAACATTCAGGTCACTGGCTAAAACATGAGACAGAAATATATAATATAATAATAATAATATATGCCATTTAGCAGACGCTTTTATCCAAAGCGACTTACAGACTTACAGTCATGTGTGCATACATTCTACGTATGGGTGGTCCCGGGGATTGAACCCACTGCCCTGGCGTTACAAGCGCCATGCTCTACCAACTGAGCTACAGAAGGACCACATATACACATATATGTGTGTAGTAGTGGTGTGTTTAATGCTACAGATGGTTGATGCTAGTAGAGAATGATTAGTACTAGAGAGTAGGTAGTATAGAGTGATTAGTACTAGACAGTAGGTAGTACACAGTTATTAGTACTAGTAGGCAGTAGGTTGTATACAGTGATTAGTACTAGACAGTAGGTAGTATAGTGATTAGTACTAGTAGAAGGTAGTATAGAGTGATTAGTACTAGGAAGTAGGTAGTATAGAGTGATTAGTACTAGGTAGTAGGGAATATGGGGTGATTAGTACTAGGTAGTAGGTAGTATAGTGATTAGTACTAGGCAGTAGGGAGTATGGGGTGATTATTACTAGGTAGTAGGGAGCATGGGGTGATTAGTACTAGGTAGTAGATAGTATATAGTGATTAGTACTAGGCAGTAGGGAGTATGGGGTGATTATTACTAGGTAGTATGTTGTATACAGTTATTAGTATTAGGTAGTAGGTAGTATAGGGTGATTATTACTAGAGAGTAGGTAGTATAGAGTGATTAGTACTAGGTAGTAGGTTGTATACAGTTATTAGTATTAGGTAGTAGGTAGTATAGGGTGATTATTACTAGAGTAGGTAGTATAAAGTGATTAGTACTAGAGAGTAGGTAGTATAGGGTGATGATTACTAGAGAGTAGGTAGTATAACGTGATTAGTACTAGGTAGTAGGCAGTATAGTGATTAGTACTAGGCAGTAGGTCGTATAGAGTGATTAATACTAGTGGGCAGTAGGTTGTATACAGTGATTAGTACTAGACAGTAGGTAGTACACAGTTATTAGTACTAGGTCATAGGGAGTATGGGGTGATTAGTACTCTGTAGTAGGGAGTATAGTGATAGAACTAGGTAGTAGGGAGCATGGGGTGATTAGTACTAGGTAGTAGGGAGTATAGTGATAGAACTAGGTAGTAGGTAGTATAGAGTGATTAGTACTAGGTAGTAGGTAGCATAGGGTGATTATTACTAGAGAGTAGGTAGTATAAAGTGGTTAGTACTAGGTAGTAGGTAGTATAGTGATTAGAACTAGGTAGTAGGTAGTATAGTGATTAGTACTAGGTAGTATAGTGATTAGTACTAGGTAGTAGGTAGTATAGAGTGATTAGTACTAGGTAGTAGGTAGTATAGTGATTAGTACTAGGTAGTAGGTAGTATAGGGTGATTAGTACTAGGTAGTAGGTAGTCTAGTGATTAGTACTAGGTAGTTGGTAGTATAGAGTGATTAGTACTCGGTAGTAGGTAGTATAGAGTGATTAGTACTAGGTAGTATAGTGATTAGTACTAGGTAGTAGGTAGTATAGGGTGATTAGTACTAGGTAGTAGGTAGTCTAGTGATTAGTACTAGGTAGTAGGTAGTATAGAGTGATTAGTACTAGGCAGTAGGTAGTATAGTGATTAGTACTAGGTAGTAGGTAGTATAGTGATTAGAACTAGGTAGTAGGTAGTATAGAGTGATTAGTACTAGGTAGTAGGTAGTATAGTGATTAGTACTAGACAGTAGGTAGTATAGAGTGATTAGTACTAGGTAGTAGGTAGTATAGTGATTAGAACTAGGTAGTATGTAGTATAGTGATTAGTACTAGGTAGTAGGTAGTATAGTGATTAGAACTAGGTAGTAGGTAGTATAGGGTGATTATTACTAGAGTAGGTAGTATATAGTGATTAGTACTAGTAGGGGTAGTATAGTGATTAGTACTAGGCAGTAGGTAGTATAGAGTGATTAGTACTAGGTAGTAGGTAGTATAGTGATTAGAACTAGGTAGTAGGTAGTATAAAGTGATTACTACTAGGTAGTAGGTGGTACAGGGTGATTATTACTAGAGAGTGGGTAGTATAGAGTGATTAGTACTAGGTAGTAGGTGGTACAGGGTGATTATTACTAGAGAGTAGGTAGTATAGAGTGATTAGTACTAGGTAGTATGGGGTGATTAGTACTAGGTAGTAGGTAGTATAGTGATTAGTACTAGGTAGTAGGTAGTATGGAGTGATTAGTACTAGGCAGTCGGTAGTATAGTGATTAGAACTAGGTAGTAGGAAGTATAGTGATTAGAACTAGGTAGTAGGAAGTATAGTGATTAGTACTAGGTAGTAGGTAGTATGGAGTGATTAGTACTAGGTAGTAGGTGGTACAGGGTGTAAATGGTGTGTCGTTTTGTTGTTACCTCCTCTGGAGCTGTCTGGCAGGTCAACATGGCATCCAGAAACTCATACAGATACTGGAACGGTAGAGACCACATAGATCAACTGTTTATTACATAGCAGGAGAAGGAGGACCAGAAAATGAATTGGGGATGTGTAGCAAGAACAGGATTTATATAGAGGTCTTTCAACCCTACAGGATTTATATAGAGGTCTTTCAATCCAGAACAGGATTTATATAGAGGTCTTTCAATCCTACAGGATTTATATAGAGTCTTTCAATCTACAGGATTTATGTAGAGGTCTTTCAATCCCACAGGATTTATATAGAGGTCTTTCAATCCCACAGGATTTATATAGAGGTCTTTCAATCCCACAGGATTTATATAGAGGTCTTTCAATCCCACAGGATTTATATAGAGGTCTTTCAATCCCACAGGATTTATGTAGAGGTCTTTCAATCCCACAGAATTTATATAGAGGTCTTTCAATCCAGAACAGGATTTATATAGAGGTCTTTCAATCTAGAACAGGATTTATGTAGAGGTCTTTCAATCCCACAGGATTTATATAGAGGTCTTTCAATCCCACAGGATTTATATAGAGGTCTTTCAATCCCACAGGATTTATATAGAGGTCTTTCAATCCCACAGGATTTATATAGAGGTCTTTCAATCCCACAGGATTTATATAGAGGTCTTTCAATCCCACAGGATTTATGTAGAGGTCTTTCAATCCCACAGGATTTATATAGAGGTCTTTCAATCTAGAACAGGATTTATATAGAGGTCTTTCAATCCCACAGGATTTATATAGAGGTCTTTCAATCCCACAGGATTTATATAGAGGTCTTTCAATCTAGAACAGGATTTATATAGAGGTCTTTCAATCCCACAGGATTTATATAGAGGTCTTTCAATCCAGAACAGGATTTATATAGAGGTCTTTCAATCCCACAGGATTTATATAGAGGTCTTTCAATCCCACGTGGAAAATGTAATGTGGACAGCACATCAGGGTCAGACTAACATGTATGCTTTTGAAGTAAACTATCCCTAGTGACTGACCGTAGGGATGTAGTATGAACATATAGGACAATACAAGGGACCTGTGGTTCTTACCGGGGTGAGGAACTTGTAGGTGAGGTGTGCATTCTCTGCCATCACATCAGCAGCCAGATCAAAATACTGAGACAGAGAGAGTATAGTAGATATACAGTAGAGTACAGTAGAGTACAGTATAACAGTAGGTGAGGTGTGCATTCTCTGCCATCACATCAGCAGCCAGATCAAAATACTGAGACAGAGAGAGAGAGTATAGTAGATATACAGTAGAGTACAGTAGAGTACAGTATAACAGTAGGTGAGGTGTGCATTCTCTGCCATCACATCAGCAGCCAGATCAAAATACTGAGACAGAGAGAGTATAGTAGATATACAGTAGAGAACAGTAGAGTACAGTATAACAGTAGGTGAGGTGTGCATTCTCTGCCATCACATCAGCAGCCAGATCAAAATACTGAGACAGAGAGAGAGAGTATAGTAGATATACAGTAGAGTACAGTAGAGTACAGTATAACAGTAGGTGAGGTGTGCATTCTCTGCCATCACATCAGCAGCCAGATCAAAATACTGAGACAGAGAGAGAGAGTATAGTAGATATACAGTAGAGTACAGTAGAGTACAGTATAACAGTAGGTGAGGTGTGCATTCTCTGCCATCACATCAGCAGCCAGATCAAAATACTGAGACAGAGAGAGAGAGTATAGTAGATATACAGTAGAGTACAGTAGAGTACAGTAGAGTACAGTAGAGTACAGTATAACAGTAGAGTACAGTATAACAGTAGAGTACAGTATAACAGTAGGTGAGGTGTGCATTCTCTGCCATCACATCAGCAGCCAGATCAAAATACTGAGACAGAGAGAGTATAGTAGATATACAGTAGAGTACAGTAGAGTACAGTATAACAGTAGGTGAGGTGTGCATTCTCTGCCATCACATCAGCAGCCAGATCAAAATACTGAGACAGAGAGAGAGAGTATAGTAGATATACAGTAGAGTACAGTAGTAGAGTACAGTAGTAGAGTACAGTATAATAGTAGAGTACAGTATAACAGTAGGTGAGGTGTGCATTCTCTGCCATCACATCAGCAGCCAGATCAAAATACTGAGACAGAGAGAGAGAGAGTATAGTAGATATACAGTAGAGTACAGTAGAGTACAGTATAACAGTAGAGTACAGTATAACAGTAGAGTACAGTATAACAGTATAATATATTAGACTACAGTATAATATAGTAGAGTACAGTATAATAGTATAATATATTAGACTACAGTATAATATAATATAGTAGAGTACAGTATAATAGTATAATATATTAGACTACAGTATAATATAGTAGAGTACAGTATAATAGTATAATAGAGTAGAGTACAGTATAATATAGTAGAGTACAGTAGAGTATAGTATAATATAGTAGAGTACAGTATAATAGTATAATAGAGTAGAGATAGTATAATAGTATAATATAGTAGAGTACAGTATAATAGTATAATAGAGTAGAGATAGTATAATAGTATAATATAGTAGAGTACAGTAGAGTATAGTATAATATAGTAGAGTACAGTATAATAGTATAATAGAGTAGAGATAGTATAATAGTATAATATAGTAGAGTACAGTAGAGTATAGTATAATATAGTAGAGTACAGTATAATAGTATAATATAGTAGAGTACAGTATAGTATACTATAATATAGTAGAGTAAGTATAATAGTATAATATAGTAGAATACAGTATAATAGTATAATAGAGTAGAGTACAGTATAATAGTATAATATATTAGACTACAGTATAATATAGTAGAGTACAGTATAATAGTATAATAGAGTAGAGTGCAGTAGAGTATAGTATAATATAGTAGAGTACTGTATAATAGTATAATAGAGTAGAGTGCAGTAGAGTATAGTATAATATAGTAGAGTACAGTATAATAGTATAATAGAGTAGAGTACAGTAGAGTATAGTACAATATAGTAGAGTACTGTATAATTGTATAATAGAGTAGAGTGCAGTAGAGTATAGTATAATATAGTAGAGTACAGTAGAGTACAGTAGAGTACTGTATAATAGTATAATATACTATAGTACCGTAGAATACCCTACCTCATATTTGCAGTATAGTATAATAGAGTAGAGTACAGTAGAGTATAGTATAATATAGTAGAATACCCTACCTCATATTTGCAGTATAGTATAATATAGTACTGTATAATAGTATAATAGAGTAGAGTACAGTAGAGTATAGTATAATATAGTAGAATACCCTACCTCATATTTGCAGTATAGTATAATATAGTACTGTATAATAGTATAATAGAGTAGAGTACAGTAGAGTATAGTATAATATAGTAGAATACCCTACCTCATATTTGCAGTATAGTATAATATAGTACTGTATAATAGTATAATAGAGTAGAGTACAGTAGAGTATAGTATAATATAGTAGAATACCCTACCTCATATTTGCAGTATAGTATAATATAGTACTGTATAATAGTATAATAGAGTAGAGTACAGTAGAGTATAGTATAATATAGTAGAATACCCTACCTCATATTTGCAGTATAGTATAATATAGTACTGTATAATAGTATAATAGAGTAGAGTACCGTAGAGTATAGTAGAATACCCTACCTCATATTTGCAGTATAGTATAATATAGTACTGTATAATAGTATAATATAGTAGAATACCCTACCTCATATTTGCAGTATAGTATAATATAGTACTGTATAATAGTATAATATAGTAGAACACCCTACCTCATATTTGCAGTATAGTATAATATAGTACTGTATAATAGTATAATAGAGTAGAGTACAGTAGAGTATAGTATAATATAGTAGAATACCCTACCTCATATTTGCAGTATAGTATAATATAGTACTGTATAATAGTATAATAGAGTAGAGTACAGTAGAGTATAGTATAATATAGTAGAATACCCTACCTCATATTTGCAGTATAGTATAATATAGTACTGTATAATAGTATAATAGAGTAGAGTACAGTAGAGTATAGTATAATATAGTAGAATACCCTACCTCATATTTGCAGTATAGTATAATATAGTACTGTATAATAGTATAATAGAGTAGAGTACAGTAGAGTATAGTATAATATAGTAGAATACCCTACCTCATATTTGCAGTATAGTATAATATAGTACTGTATAATAAATAGTATAATAGAGTAGAGTACAGTAGAGTATAGTATAATATAGTAGAATACCCTACCTCATATTTGCAGTATAGTATAATATAGTACTGTATAATAGTATAATAGAGTACAGTAGAGTATAGTATAATATAGTAGAATACCCTACCTCATATTTGCAGTATAGTATAATATAGTACTGTATAATAGTATAATAGAGTAGAACACCCTACCTCATATTTGCAGTATAGTATAATATAGTACTGTATAATAGTATAATATAGTAGAACACCCTACCTCATATTTGCAGTATAGTATAATATAGTACTGTATAATAGTATAATAGAGTAGAGTACAGTAGAGTATAGTATAATATAGTAGAATACCCTACCTCATATTTGCAGTATAGTATAATATAGTACTGTATAATAGTATAATAGAGTAGAGTACCGTAGAGTATAGTAGAATACCCTACCTCATATTTGCAGTATAGTATAATATAGTACTGTATAATAGTATAATAGAGTAGAGTACAGTAGAGTATAGTATAATATAGTAGAATACCCTACCTCATATTTGCAGTATAGTATAATATAGTACTGTATAATAGTATAATAGAGTACAGTAGAGTATAGTATAATATAGTAGAATACCCTACCTCATATTTGCAGTATAGTATAATATAGTACTGTATAATAGTATAATAGAGTACAGTAGAGTATAGTATAATATAGTAGAATACCCTACCTCATATTTGCAGTATAGTATAATATAGTACTGTATAATAGTATAATAGAGTACAGTAGAGTATAGTATAATATAGTAGAATATCCTACCTCATATTTGCAGTATAGTATAATATAGTACTGTATAATAGTATAATATAGTAGAACACCCTACCTCATATTTGCAGTATAGTATAATATAGTACTGTATAATAGTATAATAGAGTAGAGTACAGTAGAGTATAGTATAATATAGTAGAATACCCTACCTCATATTTGCAGTATAGTATAATATAGTACTGTATAATAGTATAATAGAGTAGAGTACCGTAGAGTATAGTAGAATACCCTACCTCATATTTGCAGTATAGTAGCAGCAGGTTTCCGAAGGTGACCGGGGGGAAGGGGATCTGCTGCAGGAGGAAGGCCAGTTTCTCAAAACCCTCCGATGGCTTCTTATCCATGTTCATCAGGGCCTGGTTGTGGAGCGTCACTGGATCCAGCTCCTACAAGACAACAGACATGTGGAAATAACTATTTGTTCTTTAACTAACTTGCCTAGTTAAATACAGGATCAAATAAAACACATTTAAAGGATATTTCATTGTCCATTGGTTAGAAGGAGAATGTCTCCACACACACACACACACACACACACACACACACACACACACACACACACACACACACACACACACACACACACACACACACACACACACACACACACACACACACACACACACACACACACACACGTCACAACAGCTTTCTGTCTGACAGAGTGCTCCTGGTCCCCTGATCCCCATCAGTGTGTGAGTGTTGATATACGGGCGGCAGCGTAGCCTAGTGGTTAGAGCGTTGGACTAGTAACCGGAAGGTTGCGAGTTCAAACCCCGAGCTGACAAGGTACAAATCTGTCGTTCTGCCCCTGAACAGGCAGTTAACCCACTGTTCCCAGAATATGTTCTTAACTGACTTGCCTGGTTAAATAAAGGTAAAATAAAAAATAAAATAATAGATGGTCACTAGAGGGCAGCACCCACTGAGCCACAGATAGAGATGTACCTTACAGCATTCACTGTCTCCAACCTACATGAGTGGTAAGGGCTGACATATGTACACACACAAGTACACACACAGTACCTCCTCTGATCTGGGAGGCATGTCAGTCAAGGCCTCCTGAGCTGCATCGCCTGGAGACAGACAGACAGAGAGACAGAGTTGAGCTTACTTACAAGCCCTTATGCAGTTTAAGTAAAAAATAGATAAGTTTAAAAAAATTATAATAAAAGTAACAAAGAAATTAAAGAGCAGCAGTAAAATAACATTAGCGAGGCTATATAATGTGCGGGGCACCGGTTAGTCGAGGTAATTGAGGTGATATGTACATGTAGGTAGAGTTAAAGTGACTACGCATAGATTATAAACAGAGAGTACCAGCCTGGTATACTATGAGAACGGACAGTTTTCAGCTGGTAATTTCTGACAGCCTGGTCACAGTACACCCCCTGGACAGAATGCTAGTCTATCACAGTACACCCCCTGGACAGAATGCTAGTCTATCACAGTACACCCCCTGGACAGAATGCTAGTCTATCACAGTACACCCCCTGGACAGAATGCTAGTCTATCACAGTACACCCCCTGGACAGAATGCTAGTCTATCACAGTACACCCCCTGGACAGAATGCTAGTCTATCACAGTACACCCCCTGGATCACAGTACACCCCCTGGACAGAATGCTAGTCTATCACAGTACACCCCCTGGACAGAATGCTAGTCTATCACAGTACACCCCCTGGACAGAATGCTAGTCTATCACAGTACACCCCCTGGATCACAGTACACCCCCTGGATAGAATGCTAGTCTATCACAGTACACCCCCTGGACAGAATGCTAGTCTATCACAGTACACCCCCTGGATCACAGTACACCCCCTGGATAGAATGCTAGTCTATCACAGTACACCCCCTGGACAGAATGCTAGTCTATCACAGTACACCCCCTGGACAGAATGCTAGTCTATCACAGTACACCCCCTGGACAGAATGCTAGTCTATCACAGTACACCCCCTGGACAGAATGCTAGTCCATCACAGTACACCCCCTGGACAGAATGCTAGTCTATCACAGTACACCCCCTGGACAGTACACCCCCTTAATGCTGAGAGTCAAGCAGAAAGTCAATCAGGTCCCATTTTTACAGTTTTTGTTACGACTCGGCCGGGGATTGAACTCCCAACCCTCCAATCTCAGGGCGGATACTCTAACCACAAGGCTGCTGAATGTACTCACAGTTTTTGAGCTGGTATTCTATAGCAGCCTTGAGGTTGAAGCCTTCTATGAGGGCGGTCTCATGTAGGATCAGGGTGTTCCCAACACTCCTCACGTCAATGCCCTCTGTCGTCATGCCAACGCTCAGCTCTGGACGACGAGAACACACACACACAGCACAGAGATACAGGATGGTCAGGGAAAACATGGATGAGAAGGAGGGTCACTAAGGGAAAACCCCAACAGAGTGATCAGGTATCTAACTAAACAGGTGTGCTGTCATTTTAAAGCCGACCTGGATGTTCCCTGATCCCTCTCTCGATGATCTCTCCCATGAAGTTGAGGGCCTGACCATACTGTTTCATACTGTAGTAGCACAGACCTATGTTGTAGGACAGTTCTGAGACAGGAGGGAGGAGAGAGAGGCAGGGAGAGGAGGAGGGAATTAGTGGGGAGGGACAGGGAGATAGGGAGGGCGGAGAGGAGAGAGAGAGGGAGAGAGAGAAGGAGAGAATTAGGGGGAGAGGAGAGAGGAGGGAGGGAGGGAGAGAATTAGGGGAGAGGAGAGAGAGGGGAGGGAGAGGAGGAGAGAATTAGGGGAGAGGAGAGAGGGGATAGAGAGGAGGAGAGAATTAGGGGAGAGGAGAGAGAGGGAGAGAAGGGAGATAATTATGGGGGAGAGGAGAGAGAGGGATAGAGAGGAGGAGAGAATTAGGGGAGAGGAGAGAGAGGAGGGAGAGAAGGAGAGAATTAGGGGAGAGGAGAGAGAGGAGAGAGGAAGGAGAGAATTAGGGGAGAGGAGAGAGGGAGGAAGAGAAGGAGATAATTATGGGGGAGAGGAGAGAGAGGGATAGAGAGGAGGAGAGAATTAGAGGGGAGAGGAGAGAGAGGGAGGGAGAGAAGGAGAGAATTAGGGGAGAGGAGAGAGAGGGAGAGAGGAAGGAGAGAGAATTAGGGGAGAGGAGAGAGAGGGAGGAAGAGAAGGAGATAATTATGGGGAGAGGAGAGAGAGGGATAGAGAGGAGGAGAGAATTAGAGGGGAGAGGAGAGAGAGGGAGGAGAGGAGGAGAAATTAGGGGAGGAAGAGAGAGATTCAGCAAATGCAAGAGACTTTTAGGACAGGCAAAAGGTTAGACGTTTTCCTTGGTGTGTGTGTGAGTGTGAGTGTGTGCATGCAGTTACCTGGTTGGTAGCCCAGCACCTGCATGGCAGACATGAACTTCTTGCAAGCCTCCTCGTACTCCCCCTCCTTGTAGAGTAGACAGCCCATGTCCACGTCATAGTCTGGAGTCGTCCTGGGAAGCTGCTCTACCAGTGTCTGACAGGGAGAGGGTTCATAAGGGCTTATAAGAGGTCATAAAGGGTTATAGGGAGTCATAAGGGCATATTCGTTGAGAACATTTGTCATAAGGGGTTTCAAGGGTTTCTAAATGGATCAAAAAACACTAACTAAGCAGTTATAAGAGGTTATATTAGGTTCTCCTGACCTCATGACATACAGTAACTACCAGGTACATGATTCTGGTCTTTAGTTCTGGTTCTAGTTCCAGTTCTGGTTTAGTTATGTTCTAGTTCTGGTTAAGGTATGGTTCTAGTTCTGGGTCTAGTTAAGTTCTGTTCAATTTCTGGTTAAGTTCTGGTTCTAGTTCTGGTTTAGTTCTGGTTCTAGTTCTGGTTCTAGTCAATGGTTCTAGTCAATGGTTCTAGTTCAGGTTCTAGTCATGGCTCTAGTCAAGGCTCTAGTCATAGGTCTAGTTCAGGTTCTAGTCATGGTTCTAGTCATGGTTGTAGTTCTAGTCATTGTTCTAGTTCAGGTTCAAGTCATGGTTCTAGTTCTGGTTCTAGTCATGGTTCAATTGATGTTCTAGTCATGGTTCTAGTTCTAGTTCAGGTTCTAGTTCTGGTTCTAGTTCAGGTTCTAGTCATGGTTCTAGTTCTGGTTCTAGTCATGGTTCTAGTTCTATTCATGGTTCTAGTCATGGTTCTAGTTCTGGTGCTAATTATGGTTCTAGTTATGGCCAAGTCCAGTATATGTCCAATACTAGTCTCTACTAACCTTCGCTCCAGAGTACTCCTCTTCTCCGTATTTGATGGATGCCTGCAGTTTGATCATCTGTGGGAGAGAAGGACAGAACATGGGTCAGAAGAGAGAATAACTAAGAGAATATGGTTGAAGAATAGAATTATATCTCAGTGTGGTAAGATAACTCTACCTGGTAGTAAACATTATAAATCTAGCTGGTAGTAAACATTAGAACTCTACCTGGTAGTAAACATTATAACTCTACCTGGTAGTAAACATTATAACTCTACCTGGTGGGTCTGGTAGTAAACATTATAACTCTACCTGGTAGTAAACATGACTCTACCTGGTGGGTCTGGTAGTAAACATTACAACTCTACCTGGTGGGGCTGGTAGTAAACATTATAACTCTACCTGGTGGGGCTGTTAGTAAACATTATAACTCTACCTGGTAGTAAACATTATAACTCTACCTGGTAGTAAACATTATGACTCTACCTGGTAGTAAACATTATAACTCTACCTGGTAGTAAACATTATAACTCTACCTGGTAGTAAACATTACAACTGTACCTGGTAGTAAACATTATAACTCTACCTGGTAGTAAACATTATGACTCTACCTGGTAGTAAACATTATAACTCTACCTGGTAGTAAACATTATGACTCTACCTGGTAGTAAACATTATAACTCTACCTGGTAGTAAACATTATAACTCTACCTGGTGGGGCTGGTAGTAAACATTATAACTCTACCTGGTAGTAAACATTATAACTCTACCTGGTGGGTCTGATAGTAAACATTATAACTCTACCTGGTAGTAAACATTATAACTCTACCTGGTAGTAAACATTATAACTCTACCTGGTAGTAAACATTATAACTCTACCTGGTGGGTCTGATAGTAAACATTATAACTCTGCCTGGTAGTAAACATATAACTCTACCTGGTAGTAAACATTATAACTCTACCTGGTAGTAAACATTATAACTCTACCTGGTAGTAAACATTTTAACTCTGCCTGGTGGGTCGAGTAGTAAACATTATAACTCTACCTGGTAGTAAACATTATAACTCTACCTGGTGGGTCTGGTAGAAAACATTATAACTCTACCTGGTGGGTCTGATAGTAAACATTATAACTCTACCTGGTAGTAAACATTATAACTATACCTGGTAGTAAACATTATAACTCTACCTGGTAGTAAACATAACTCTACCTGGTAGTAAACATTTTAACTCTACCTGGTGGGTCTGGTAGAAAACATTATAACTCTGCCTGGTAGTAAACATTATAACTCTACCTGGTGGGTCTGGTAGTAAACATTATAACTCTACCTGGTAGTAAACATTATGACTCTACCTGGTAGTAAACATTATAACTCTACCTGGTGGGGCTGGTAGTAAACATAATAACTCTCTACCTGGTAGTAAACATTATGACTCTACCTGGTAGTAAACATTATGACTCTACCTGGTAGTAAACATTATGACTCTACTGGTAGTAAACATTATGACTCTACCTGGTAGTAAACATTATGACTCTACCTGGTAGTAAACATTATAACTCTACCTGGTAGTAAACATTATAACTCTACCTGGTAGTAAACATAATAACTCTACCTGGTAGTAAACATAATAACTCTACCTGGTAGTAAACATTATAACTCTACCTGGTAGTAAACATAATAACTCTACCTGGTAGTAAACATTATAACTCTACCTGGTAGTAAACATTATAACTCTACCTGGTAGTAAACATTATAACTCTGCCTGGTAGTAAACATTATAACTCTACCTGGTAGTAAACATAATAACCCTACCTGGTAGTAAACATTATAAATATACCTGGTAGTAAACATTATAACTCTACCTGGTAGTAAACATTATAACTCTACCTGGTAGTAAACATTATAACTATATCTGGTAGTAAACATTATAACTATATCTGGTAGTAAACATTATAACTATACCTGATAGTAAACATTATAACTCTACCTGGTAGTAAACATTATAACTCTACCTGGTAGTAAACATTATAACTATATCTGGTAGTAAACATTATAACTATACCTGGTAGTAAACATTATAACTCTACCTGGTAGTAAACATTATAACTCTACCTGGTAGTAAACATTATAACTCTACCTGGTAGTAAACATTATAACTATATCTGGTAGTAAACATTATAACTATACCTGGTAGTAAACATTATAACTCTACCTGGTGGGGCAGGAGAGGTTCGGATCCTGGTAAATAGGTTCCAGAACAAAACAGTCCAAAACTGAGAGGTTCTGGTTCCTGTTGTGGCAGGATCCGGCTCAAATGAGCACTGATTCTACCTCTACCTTGGTATTATAACTTCATGTAGGAAGTGTACCTTGGTGTGGCTGGTAGGGTTGTCCAATAGAAAGGTAGCCTTCATGGCCTCGGGGTAGGCACAGGCCCCGTACAGAGACTGGGCGTAATACAGCCTGTACTCCTCCACCTCGGGGTGTAGCTGGGTCAGCTGCTCATAGCACTCTGCTGCGTTGGTGAAGTCCTGCATGTGGTAGTAGCAGTAGCCTGCAGAGACAGGGCTGCCCGTGACTGGGAGGAGGAGGAGAAGGTAGAGGAGGAGGAGAATAAGAAGATTAGAGGCTCCATTCAATCCATATCGCCCAAGTTCAGCACTATATGGCGATTGACATTTAAAGGTAATGTTCGCATTCCATGAGACTACAGTCACGGTAAACGCTGCATATATTGGCTAAAGGTCATCGAAAATTACCTTTAAAATTTCAAGAACGCTGTAGTGATTAACTGCCGATACGGATTGAATCGAGCCCTAGATGTATTGTCCAATGAAAGAGTCTGAGGACAGTCTGTTTGTGCTATCATGACAAGCTATCATGACAAGTCACTCATTAGCAAGCTAAACATTGGCTTGCCGGTGACAGCAATGGAGTTGGCAATAGCACAAACTGATCTGAGAGCAGGCTATAGGAGACGATAGATCTGGGAGCCAGGCTATAGGAGACAACAGACCTGGGACCAGGCTACAACAGACCTGGGACCAGGCTATAGAAGGAGACAACAGATCTGGGGCCAGGCTATAGGAGACAACAGACCTGGGACCAGGCTATAGAAGGAGACAACAGACCTGGGACCAGGCTATAGAAGGAGAAAACAGATCTGAGACCAGGCTATAGAAGGAGACAACAGACCTGAGACCAGGCTATAGAAGGAGACAACAGATCTGGGACCAGGCTATAGAAGGAGACAACAGACCTGGGACCAGGCTATAGAAGGAGACAACAGACCTGGGACCAGGTTATAGAAGGAGACAACAGACCTGGGACCAGGCTAAAGAAGGAGACAACAGATCTGGGAGCACACACACACACACACACACACACACACACACACACACACACACACACACACTACCTTCATCTGTTTCTGCAGTTCATTGCTGAGGATGTGGATAGCCTCTCCATACCGCCCATCTTTGATCTATAGGAGAACAGAGTTAGCAGCTAGTTATAAAATAATACATGAGCTATCTAGCTAGCTATGTTGTCACACTTAGTTCGTTAGCTAGCCTGAGCCTTGAAAAATTGAAGGGTATGTCAGGCTAGCTTAATCAAAGTTAGCTAGCTTGCTATAGCCCCAATTTGTGACATTCGTATTGTGACGTTAGCTAGCTGGAATTCGCTATATAATCAACATGATAACTTGATAAAATACCACAAGTTAAAATAACCAGTTTCATTATCAGCTAACTTGCTATCATGGCTAGCGTTGGTATCCATGGTATGTAACGTTAGCTATGCAAGCGACCAACTTCTCACCATTTTGTAGACAGTGGCGGTGTATTCGCCGTCTTTAATCGTTGTCAGTGTCATGATTTTGCCGCTAAATCTACAGTTCTCAAGCTAAGACTATTTTCAAGCGAAAAACGATTTCCGATTTACCAATAATCCCAATTAGTGCACCATGTTTAGGCGTTATTTACTTTTCTACGTTCAACTCACAGGAAGTGTTACTTAGCAACCGTACAGGAAACGCCCCCGACGTTTAATAACTTTAAAACAACCAATGAGGAGCGTCTGTTATGAGTATTACCATAGAGATTGACAGAGACCTTTAGTGGCCAAAAGGCTGTTTTAGTATGGGCAGCACCATTGAATGCTTCCACCATTCTTCTGCCATTTAAAGTAGTCAAGTGGGTGGGGATTCCTATGTGTTATAGCACAGACTATCCATTATATTGACCAAAGTGGCCGATCTAACAATGAAAATAAATGTGTTAAAGGCAGTGGGAGGCAAGATCAGGTAGAACCATTCTAGACAATGAGAGGCAGATTCAGCGTGTGAATAACAGGCACAACTTCGATATAATGTGTTTTTTCTTCTCAAAGTTATCTGGATGTCACATGACCCTCTTATGTCAGTACACTCGTACCAACCTAAGCCTTACAAAACTTATATTCCATCAAATAAACCACACATAAAGATGAGTCCTCTATCTATTTCTTTGTGTAGGACACTTTTCCTGCAAAGAACATTTTCCAATTTTCTAATAAATGGAAAACACCAGTTGATGAGATTTAATGCTGCCCACCCCTTCCGTATCATGACAAGGTATGTTGAGATATATATATAATTAAAAAAGCTCTATAGAAGTTTTAATACATTATTATTATTATTATTAGGTTGTGGTGGACTGTCATAATCACTGAAGTTAGTATACAAACTAAAGTGTGCATACTTCCACCTGGAGGGTGTTGTCTGAACAGGTATAAAGACAAGGTTGGTGATTTACTGCCCCCTGGAGGAGCGTTGTCTGAACAGGTATAAAGACAAGGTTGGTGATTTACTGCCCCCTGGTGGGTGTTGTCTGAACAGGTATAAAGACAAGGTTGGTGATTTACTGCCCCCAGTGGGTGTTGTCTGAACAGGTATAAAGACAAGGTTGGTGATTTACTGCCCCCTGGAGGTGTTGTCTGAACAGGTATAAAGACAAGGTTGGTGATTTACTGCCCCTGGAGGGTGTTGTCTGAACAGGTATAAAGACACAGTTGGTGATTTACTGCCCCTGGAGGTATAAAATACAAGGTTGGTGATTTACTGCCCCCTAGTGGGTGTTGTCTGAACCAAGGTTGGTGATTTACTGGAGGGTGTTGTCTGAACAGGTATAAAGACAATGTTGGTGATTTACTGCCCCTGGAGTGTGTTGTGATTTTGGTGATTTACTGCCCCTGGAGGGTGTTGTCTGAACAGGTATAAAGACAAGGTTGGTGATTTACTGCCCCCTGGAGGGTGTTGTCTGAACAGGTATAAAGACAATGTTGGTGATTTACTGCCCCCTAGTGGGAACAGGTATAAAGTTGGTGATTTACTGCCCCTGGAGGTGTTGTCTGAACAGGTATAAAGACAAGGTTGGTGATTTACTGCCCCTAGTGGGTGTTGTTTGAACAGGTATAAAAGACAAGGTTGGTGATTTACTGCCCCTGGAGGGTGTTGTCTGAACAGGTATAAAGACAAGGTTGGTGATTTACTGCCCCCTGGAGGTGTTGTCTGAACAGGTATAAAGACAAGGTTGGTGATTTACTGCCCCCTGGAGGTGTTGTCTGAACAGGTATAAAGACAATTGGGGAACTGGCACCTGGAAGGTGTTGTCTGAACAGAGTATAAAGACACGGTTGGTGATTTACTGCCCCCTGGAGGTTTGTCTGAACAGGTATAAAGACAAGGTTGGTGATTTACTGCCCCCTAGTGGACAACAGGTATAAAAGCTTGTGATACTGGCACCTGGAGGGGTGTTGTCTGAACAGGTATAAAGACAAGGTTGGTGATTTACTGCCCCCTGGAGTGTGTTGTCTGAACAGGTATAAAGACACGGTTGGTGATTTACTGCCCCTGGAGGTGTTGTCTGAACAGGTATAAAGACAAGGTTGGTGATTTACTGCCCCCTGGAGGGTGTTGTCTGAACAGGTATAAAGACAAGGTTGGTGATTTACTGCCCCCCTGGAGGGTGTTGTCTGAACAGGTATAAAGACACGGTTGGTGATTTACTGCCCCTGGAGGTGTTGTCTGAACAGGTATAAAGACAAGGTTGGTGATTTACTGCCCCCTGGTGGGTGTTGTCTGAACAGGTATAAAGACAAGGTTGGTGATTTACTGCCCCCTGGAGGGTGTTGTCTGAACAGGTATAAAGACAAGGTTGGTGATTTACTGCCCCCTGGAGGGTGTTGTCTGAACAGGTATAAAGACAAGGTTGGTGATTTACTGCCCCCTGGAGGGTGTTGTCTGAACAGGTATAAAGACAAGGTTGGGGATTTACTGGCACCTGGAGGGTGTTGTCTGAACAGGTATAAAGACAAGGTTGGTGATTTACTGCCCCTGGAGGGTGTTGTCTGAACAGGTATAAAGACAAGGTTGGTGATTTACTGCCCCCTGGAGGGTGTTGTCTGAACAGGTATAAAGACAATGTTGGTGATTTACTGCCCCCTGGAGGGTGTTGTCTGAACAGGTATAAAGACAAGGTTGGTGATATACTGCCCCCTGGAGGGTGTTGTCTGAACAGGTATAAAGACAAGGTTGGTGATTTACTGCCCCTGGAGGTGTTGTCTGAACAGGTATAAAGACAAGGTTGGTGATTTACTGCCCCCTGGAGGGTGTTGTCTGAACAGGTATAAAGACAAGGTTGGTGATTTTACTGCCCCCTGGAGGGTGTTGTCTGAACAGGTATAAAGACAAGGTTGGTGATTTACTGCCCCCTGGAGGGTGTTGTCTGAACAGGTATAAAGACATGGTTGGGGATTTACTGCCCCCTGGAGTGTGTCTGTTGTCTCTATCATTCTCTATGGTATGTACCTGCTTCAGGCAAGGCATGTGTATGAACAGCTGGCTTCTGAAGAATGCCACCCAGGATACACCTCAGGAAAGCTTTTAATTTCCTGATGATTATACAGGTACAAATCATAGACCCATAGGACTAACTGGAACTGATTCTGAATGTAACCCACCTTCCACAATATCATTAAAACATGTATCCTCAGACTACCATACGGTGTATTTGATTGAACAATTACACAATAAAATATATTATCCTCTGATTGGGCCCAGTCTATGTTTTGCACTCACAGTAACAACAGTTCTACATCTATACTACTGACAGGTCACTCACAGTAACAACAGTTCTACATCTATATTATTGACAGGTCACTCACAGTAACAGGCTTACATCTATACTATTGACAGGTCACTCACAGTAACAACAGGCTACATCTATACTATTGACAGGTCACTCACAGTAACAACAGTTCTACATCAATACTATTGACAGGTCACTCACAGTAACAACAGGTCTACATCTATATTATTGACAGGTCACTCACAGTAACAACAGTTCTACATCTATACTATTGACAGGTCACTCACAGTAACAACAGTTCTACATCTATACTACTGACAGGTCACTCACAGTAACAACAGGCTTACATCTATACTACTGACAGGTCACTCACAGTAACAACAGTTCTACATCTATATTATTGACAGGTCATGTCCACAGTAACAACAGTTCTACATCTATACTACTGACAGGTCACTCAAGTAACAACAGTTCTACATCTATACTACTGACAGGTCACTCACAGTAACAACAGTTCTACATCTATACTACTGACAGGTCACTCACAGTAACAACAGGCCTACATCTATAAATTGACAGGTCACTCACAGTAACAACAGTTCTACATCTATACTACTGACAGGTCACTCACAGTAACAACAGTTCTACATCTATATTGACAGGTCACTCACAGTAACAACAGTTCTACATCTATACTACTGACAGGTCACTCACAGTAACAACAGTTCTACATCTATACTACTGACAGGTCACTCACAGTAACAACAGTTCTACATCTATACTACTGACAGGTCACTCACAGTAACAACAGGCCTACATCTATATTATTGACAGGTCAAACAGTAAAGACAGTTCTACATCTATTTTTGTGACAGGTCACTCACAGTAACAACAGTTCTACATCTATACTACTGACAGGTCACTCACAGTAACAACAGTTCTACATCTATACTACTGACAGGTCACTCACAGTAACAACAGTTCTACATCTATACTATTGACAGGTCACTCACAGTAACAACAGGTCTACATCTATACTTGACAGGTCACTCACAGTAACAACAGTTCTACATCTATACTACTGACAGGTCACTCACAGTAACAACAGTTCTACATCTATATTATTGACAGGTCACTCACAGTAACAACAGTTCTACATCTATACTATTGACAGGTCACTCACAGTAACAACAGTTCTACATCTATACTATTGACAGGTCACTCACAGTAACAACAGGTCTACATCTATACTACTGACAGGTCACTCCAGTAACAACAGTTCTACATCTATACTACTGACAGGTCACTCACAGTAACAACAGTTCTACATCTATACTATTGACAGGTCACTCACAGTAACAACAGGCTTACATCTATACTATTGACAGGTCATCACTAACAACAGTTCTACATCAATACTATTGACAGGTCACTCACAGTAACAACAGTTCTACATCAATACTATTGACAGGTCACTCACAGTAACAACAGTTCTACATCTATACTATTGACAGGTCACTCACAGTAACAACAGGCTTACATCTATACTATTGACAGGTCACTCACAGTAACAACAGTTCTACATCTATATTATTGACAGGTCACTCACAGTAACAACAGGCTTACATCTATACTATTGACAGGTCACTCACAGTAACAACAGTTCTACATCTATACTACTGACAGGTCACTCACAGTAACAACAGGCTTACATCATACTATTGACAGGTTCACAGTAACAACAGGCTTACATCTATACTATTGACAGGTCACTCACAGTAACAACAGTTCTACATCTATATTATTGACAGGTCACTCACAGTAACAACAGGCTTACATCTATACTATTGACAGGTCACTCACAGTAACAACAGTTCTACATCTATATTATTGACAGGTCACTCACAGTAACAACAGGCTTACATCTATACTATTGACAGGTTCACAGTAACAACAGGTCTACATCTATACTATTGACAGGTCACTCACAGTAACAACAGGCTTACATCTATACTATTGACAGGTCACTCACAGTAACAACAGTTCTACATCTATATTATTGACAGGTCACTCACAGTAACAACAGGCTTACATCTATACTATTGACAGGTCACTCACAGTAACAACAGGTCTACATCTATACTATTGACAGGTCAGGTCACTCTATTGACAGGTCACAGTAACAACAGTTCTACATCTATACAACCAACATCCCAAATGGGACAAAGTTCATCCGAGAAACAGTGATGTCAGTGTAGATCAGTGAGAGCGGTCGAGGCACAGATATCCAATGAAATGAGTGTTTAAATCAAATCAAATCGAAGATCATTTGTCACGTGCGCCGAATACAACAGATGTAGTAGACCTTACAGTGAAATGCCGAATACAACAGATGTAGACCTCACAGTGAAATGTTGAATACAACAGATGTAGACCTCACAGTGAAATGCTGAATACAACAGTGAAATGCTTACTTACAGCCTCTAACCAACAGTGCAAAAAAGGTATTAGGTGAACAATAGATAAGTAAAGAAATAAAACAACAGTAAAAGACAGGCTATATACAGTAGCGAGGCTACATACAGACACCGGTTAGTCAGGCTGATTGAGGTAGTACAGTGCCTTGCGAAAGTATTCGGCCCCCTTGAACTTTGCGACCTTTTGCCACATTTCAGGCTTCAAACATAAAGATATAAAACTGTATTTTTTTGTGAAGAATCGACAACAAGTGGGACACAATCATGAAGTGGAATGACATTTATTGGATATTTCAAACTTTTTTAACAAATCAAAAACTGAAAAATTGGAGCGTGCAAAATTATTCAGCCTCCTTAAGTTAATACTTTGTAGCGCCACCTTTTGCTGCGATTACAGCTGTAAGTCGCTTGGGGTATGTCTCTATCAGTTTTGCACATCGAGAGACTGACATTTTTCCCCATTCCTCCTTGCAAAACAGCTCGAGCTCAGTGAGGTTGGATGGAGAACATTTGTGAACAGCAGTTTTCAGTTCTTTCCACAGATTCTCGATTGGATTCAGGTCTGGATTTTGACTTGGCCATTCTAACACCTGGATATGTTTATTTTTGAACCATTCCATTGTAGATTTTGCTTTATGTTTTGGATCATTGTCTTGTTGGAAGACAAATCTCCGTCCCAGTCTCAGGTCTTTTGCAGACTCCATCAGGTTTTCTTCCAGAATGGTCCTGTATTTGGCTCCATCCATCTTCCCATCAATTTTAACCATCTTCCCTGTCCCTGCTGAAGAAAAGCAGGCCCAAACCATGATGCTGCCACCACCATGTTTGACAGTGGGGATGGTGTGTTCAGGGTGATGAGCTGTGTTGCTTTTACGCCAAACATAACATTTTGCATTGTTGCCAAAAAGTTCAATTTTGGTTTCATCTGACCAGAGCACCTTCTTCCACATTTGGTGTGTCTCCCAGGTGGCTTGTGGCAAACTTTAAACAACACTTTTTATGGATATATTTAAGAAATGGCTTTCTTCTTGCCACTCTTCCATAAAGGCCAGATTTGTGCAATATACGACTGATTGTTGTCCTATGGACAGTCTCCCACCTCAGCTGTAGATCTCTGCAGTTCATCCAGAGTGATCATGGACCTCTTGGCTGCATCTCTGATCAGTCTTCTCCTTGTATGAGCTGAAAGTTTAGAGGGACGGCCAGGTCTTGGTAGATTTGCAGTGGTCTGATACTCCTTCCATTTCAATATTATCGCTTGCACAGTGCTCCTTGGGATGTTTAAAGCTTGGGAAATCTTTTTGTATCCAAATCCGGCTTTAAACTTCTTCACAACAGTATCTCGGACCTGCCTGGTGTGTTCCTTGTTCTTCATGATGCTCTCTGCGCTTTTAACGGACCTCTGAGACTATCACAGTGCAGGTGCATTTATACGGAGACTTGATTACACACAGGTGGATTGTATTTATCATCATTAGTCATTTAGGTCAACATTGGATCATTCAGAGATCCTCACTGAACTTCTGGAGAGAGTTTGCTGCACTGAAAGTAAAGGGGCTGAATAATTTTGCACGCCCAATTTTTCAGTTTTTGATTTGTTAAAAAGTTTGAAATATCCAATAAATGTAGTTCCACTTCATGATTGTGTCCCACTTGTTGTTGATTCTTCACAAAAAAATACAGTTTTATATCTTTATGTTTGAAGCCTGAAATGTGGCAAAAGGTCGCAAAGTTCAAGGGGGCCGAATACTTTCGCAAGGCACTGTATGTAGATCTGGTTAAAGTGACTATATGATGAACAGAGAGGAGCAGTAACGTTAAAGAGTGGTTGGCAGGAATGTGGGATATATGTCATTCAGTGGGTTCATTTCGTGGTGCCTCTGCTCAGAAACATGTTTGGGCTAAAACACACTCAGGACAGAACGGAGTGTGAAAGAGAGAGAGATGAACACAGTTGGAACAGAATATCCCACATTCAGAACACAGTGGACCCGAGGGCAGGAATAATCCAAACCACACTCCCCACGGCACCGCCAAGGAGTCTCTCTCTCTCTCTCTCTCTCTCTCTCTCTCTCTCTCTCTCTCTCTCTCTCTCTGTCTCTCTCTCTCTCTCTCTCTCTCTCTCTCTCTCTGTCTCTCTCTCTCTCTCTCTCTCTCTCTCTCTCTCTCTCTCTCTCTCTCTCTCTCTCTCTCTCTCTCTCTCTCTCTCACTCTCTCTCTCTCTCTCTCTCTCTCTCTCTCTCTCTCTCTCTCTGTGTCTCTCTCTCTCTCTCTCTTTGTCTCTGTCTCTGTCTCTCTCTCTCTCTCTCTCTCTCTCTCTCTGTGTGTGTGTGTGTATGTTTGTGTGTGTAGAGGTGTGTGCTCTCTGTTTATATAATGAAGCCCACAGCAGTCAGAGAGCTATCCTATGTGCTGCTGTTGTGGCAGACTCAGTAGGAGTTGAGACTGAGGCCCGGTGAAGAAGCAGTAAGAGTTGAGATACAGGAAAACACTATCTTCAACCAGGTACGTACATCAGGGTGACTAGTTCTCTGCTCTTTGAGCTCTTGGCTGCTTTAGAAAACATCATTGATTGATTGACACGTTTTTTTGAGTAAGAGACTGGAGACAATGATGAACACAGTGGGCTGGTTTCTAGTCCCTTTCAATGAAGTGTATTGAGCATAAACTCTAGTCCAGCACTTAATCTGTGTCCGGAACGGGCCCTGAAAACGTTCACAGTAACCGCTTCTCAGACTGTGTGCATGAAAACGTTCACAGTAACTGCTTCACAGACTGTGTGCATGAAAACGTTCACAGTAACCGCTTCACAGACTGTGTGCATGAAAACGTTCCCAGTATCTGCTGACTGTTGCATGAAAACGTTCACAGTAACCCACAGACTGTGTGCATGAAAACGTTCACAGTAACCGCTTCACAGACTGTATGCATGAAAACGTTCACAGTAACCGCTTCACAGACTCTGTAGCAGAAAACGCTCTCAGTAACCGTTCACAGACTGTATGCATGAAAACGGTCAAGTAACCGCTTCACAGACTGTGTGCATGAAAACGTTCACAGTATCTGACAGACTGTATGGAAAACGTTCACAGTAACTGCTTCACAGACTGTATGCATGAAAACGTTCACAGTAACCGCTTCACAGACTGTGTGCATGAAAACGTTCACAGTAACCGCTTCACAGACTGTATGCATGAAAACGTTCACAGTAACTGCTTCTCAGACTGTATGCATGAAAACGTTCACAGTAACTGCTTCTCAGACTGTATGCATGAAAACGTTTTTGCACAGACTGTGTGCATGAAAACGTTCACAGTAACTGCTTCACAGACTGTATGCATGGCTCTCAGTAACTGCTTCACAGACTTTCATGAAAACGTTCACAGAACTGCTTACAGACTGTATGCATGAAAACGTTCACAGTAACTGCTACAGACTGTGTGCATGAAAACGTTCACAGTAACCGCTTCACAGACTGTGTGCATGAAAACGTTCACAGTAACCGCTTCACAGACTGTGTGCATGAAAACGTTCACAGTAACTGCTTCGCAGACTGTATGCATGAAAACGTTCACAGTAACTGCTTCACAGACTGTGTGCATGAAAACGTTCACAGTAACTGCTTCACAGACTGTGTGCATGAAAACGTTCACAGTAACTGCTTCACAGACTGTATGCATGAAAACGTTCACAGTAACTGCTTCACAGACTGTGTGCATGAAAACGTTCACAGTATCTGCTTCACAGACTGTATGCATGAAAACGTTCACAGTAACTGCTTCACAGACTGTATGCATGAAACGTTCACAGTAACTGAGTCACAGACTGTATGCATGAAAACGTTCACAGTAACTGCTTCACAGACTGTATGCATGAAAACGTTCACAGTAACTGAGTCACTGTATGCATGAAAACGTTCACAGTAACCGCCCGTCACAGACTGTGTGCATGAAAACGTTCACAGTAACTGCTTCACAGACTGTATGCATGAAAACGTTCCCAGTATCTGCTTCACAGACTGTGTGCATGAAAACGTTCACAGTAACTGCTTCACAGACTGTGTGCATGAACGTTCACAGTAACTGCTTCACAGGACTGTGGCGTTCACAGTAACTGCTTCACAGACTGTGTGCATGAAAACGTTCACAGTAACTGCTTCCAGACTGTGTGCATGAAAACGTTCCCTGCTTCACAGACTGTATGCATGAAAACGTTCACAGTAACTTCTCAGACTGTATGCATGACAGTAACCGCACTCATGACTGTATGCATGGGTTCACAGTACCTGTATGCATGATGCATGAAACGTTCACAGTAACTGCTTCACAGACTGTATGCAAGTTTAAATGTTGAGACAAGATGAGGAATATGTTATGCTGTCTGCTGAAAGGTTAGAATGCAGCCTATGACCCTTCACTAAATGGAGTTACTTTACCATGACCAGGGCCCGTCACTATAGGGAGCAGGGTACCAGGACCAGGGCCCGTCCTGTAGGGAGCAGGGTACCAGGACCAGGGCCCGTCCCTGTAGGGAGCAGGGTACCAGGACCAGGGCCCGTCCCTGTAGGGGAGCAGGGGTACCAGGACCAGGGCCCGTCCCTGTAGGGAGCAGGGTACCAGGACCAGGGCCCATCCCTGTAGGGAGCAGGGTACCAGGACCAGGGCCCGTCCCTGTAGGGAGCAGGGTACCAGGACCAGGGCCCGTCACTATAGGGAGCAGGGTACCATGACCAGGGCCCGTCACTATAGGGAGCAGGGTACCAGGACCAGGGCCCGTCCCTGTGGGGAGTACCCAGGACCAGGGCCCGTCACTATAGGGAGCAGGGTACCAGGACCAGGGCCCGTCCCTGTAGGGAGCAGGGTACCAGGACCAGGGCCCGTCCCCTGTAGGGAGCAGGGTACCAGGACCAGGGCCCGTCACTATAGGGAGCAGGGTACCATGACCAGGGCCCGTCACTATAGGGAGCAGGGTACCAGGACCAGGGCCCGTCCCTGTAGGGAGCAGGGTACCAGGACCAGGGCCCGTCCCTGTAGGGAGCAGGGTACCAGGACCAGGGCCCGTCACTATAGGGAGCAGGGTACCAGGACCAGGGCCCGTCACTATAGGGAGCAGGGTACCAGGACCAGGGCCCGTCCCTGTAGGGAGCAGGGTACCAGGACCAGGGCCCATCCTGTAGGGAGCAGGGTACCAGGACCAGGGCCCGTCCCTGTAGGGGAGCAGGGTACCAGGACCAGGGCCCGTCCCTGTAGGGAGCAGGGTACCAGGACCAGGGCCCGTCACTATAGGGAGCAGGGTACCAGGACCAGGGCCCGTCCCTGTAGGGAGCAGGGTACCAGGACCAGGGCCCGTCCCTGTAGGGAGCAGGGTACCAGGACCAGGGCCCGTCCCTGTAGGGGAGCAGGGTACCAGGACCAGGGCCCGTCCCTGTAGGGGAGCAGGGTACCAGGACCAGGGCCCGTCCCTGTAGGGAGCAGGGTACCAGGACCAGGGCCCGTCCTGTAGGGGAGCAGGGTACCAGGACCAGGGCCCGTCCTGTAGGGAGCAGGGTACCAGGACCAGGGCCCGTCACTATAGGGAGCAGGGTACCAGGACCAGGGCCCCATCCCTGTAGGGAGCAGGGTACCAGGACCAGGGCCCGTCCTGTAGGGAGCAGGGTACCAGGACCAGGGCCCGTCCTGTAGGGAGCAGGGTACCAGGACCAGGGCCCGTCCCTGTAGGGAGCAGGGTACCAGGACCAGGGCCCGTCACTATAGGGAAAGGGTACCAGGACAGGGCCCGTCCCTGTAGGGAGCAGGGAACCAGGACCAGGGCCCGTCCCTGTAGGGAGCAGGGTACCAGGACCAGGGCCCGTCCCTGTAGGGAGCAGGGTACCAGGACCAGGGCCCATCCCTGTAGGGGAGCAGGAGTACCAGGACCAGGGCCCATCCCTGTAGGGAGCAGGGTACCAGGACCAGGGCCCGTCCCTGTAGGGAGCAGGGTACCAGGACCAGGGCCCGTCCCTGTAGGGAGCAGGATACCATGACCAGGGCCCGTCCCTGTAGGGAGCAGGGTACCAGGACCAGGGCCCGTCCTGTAGGGAGCAGGGTACCAGGACCAGGGCCCGTCCCTGTAGGGAGCAGGGAACCATGACCAGGGCCCGTCCCTGTAGGGGAGCAGGGTACCAGGACCAGGGCCCGTCCCTGTAGGGAGCAGGGTACCAGGACCAGGGCCCATCCCTGTAGGGAGCAGGTACCAGGACCAGGGCCCATCCCTGTAGGGAGCGGGTACCAGGACCAGGGCCCGTCCCTGTAGGGAGCAGGGTACCAGGACCAGGGCCCCGTCCCTGTAGGGAGCAGGGTACCAGGACCAGGGCCCGTCCCTGTAGGGAGCAGGATACCATGAACCAGGGCCCGTCCCTGTAGGGAGCAGGGTACCAGGACCAGGGCCCGTCCTGTAGGGAGCAGGGTACCAGGACCAGGGCCCGTCCTGTAGGGAGCAGGGTACCAGGACCAGGGCCCGTTGGAACACGTTCACATTTAACCTCAGTGGAATGTATCACAGAACTAAAAACGCAAATATGATTGTGTTAATGAAGACAGGGAGTCTATAATGAATATCTTCAGGGAGGGAATCTGCACGGACATGCACAGAGTGAGCGATAGGAATAACAAGAAAGAGAGGAACTGAAGCATAGAGGCACGGAAAGAGAGAGAGAGAGAGAGAGAGAGAGGGGGAGAGAAAGAGAGAGGGGGGAGGGGAAAGAGAGAGATGGAAAGAGAGAGAGAGAGAGAGAGAGAGGGGAAAGAGAAAGAGGAGAGAAAGAGAGAGAGAGAGAGAGAGAGAGAGAGAGAGGAGAGAGAGAGAGAGGGAGAGAGAGAGAGAGAGAGAGAGAGAAGAGAGAGAGAGAGAGAGAGAGGGAGAGAGAGAGAGAGAGGGATCGAGAGAGAGAGAGAGAGGGAGAGAGAGCAAGAGAGAGAGAGAGGAGAGAGAGGGGAGAGAGAAAGAGAGAGAGGGAGAGAGAGAGAGAGAGAGGGGAGAGAAAGGAGAGAGAGAGAATGCAAGAGAGAAAGAAAGAAAGAAAGAAAGAAAGAAAGAAAGAAAGAAAGAAAGAAAGAAAGAAAGAAAGAAAAAGAGAGAGAAAGAGAGAGAAAGCGAGAGGGGAGGAGAAAAAAGAGAGAGAATCTCTCTGTAGACTCAGAAAACCTCAGAAAACCTCAGCCTACGCCTTCACTACGGTGAGTCACTAAAACAACACAGAAATGCACTACAGAAAAATAGAAAACATCACGTCAGAAATCAACTCAAGGTATTTGAAGAATCCACAGAATGTAACCACTTTTGAGAAAACACCAAGAGTTATCAAATCAAATCAAAAACAGTATTTGTCACACGCGCCGAATACAACAAGTGTAGACTTTACGGTGAAATGCTTTACTTACAAGCCCTTAACCAACAGTGTAGACCTCACAGTGAAATGCTTTACTGACAAGCCCTTAACCAACAGTGTAGACCTCACAGTGAAATGTTTACTGACAAGCCCTTAACCAACAGTGTAGACCTCACAGTGAAATGCTTTACTGACAAGCCCTTAACCAACAGTGTAGACCTCACAGTGAAATGTTTACTGACAAGCCCTTAACCAACAGTGTAGACCTCACAGTGAAATGCTGACTGACAAGCCCTTAACCAACAGTGTAGACCTCACAGTGAAATGTTTACTGACAAGCCCTTAACCAACAGTGTAGACCTCACAGTGAAATGCTCACTTACAAGCCCTTAACCAACAGTGTAGACCTCACAGTGAAATGCTGACTTACAAGCCCTTAACCAACAGTGTAGACCTTACAGTGAAATGCTGACTGACAAGCCCTTAACCAACAGTGTAGACCTTACAGTGAAATGTTTACTGACAAGCCCTTAACCAACAGTGTAGACCTCACAGTGAAATGCTTACTGACAAGCCCTTAACCAACAGTGTAGACCTTACAGTGAAATGCTTTACTGACAAGCCCTTAACCAACAGTGTAGACCTCACAGTGAAATGCTTTACTGACAAGCCCTTAACCAACAGTGTAGACCTCACAGTGAAATGTTTACTGACAAGCCCTTAACCAACAGTGTAGACCTCACAGTGAAATGCTGACTGACAAGCCCTTAACCAACAGTGTAGACCTCACAGTGAAATGTTTACTGACAAGCCCTTAACCAACAGTGTAGACCTCACAGTGAAATGCTGACTTACAAGCCCTTAACCAACAGTGTAGACCTCACAGTGAAATGCTTACTGACAAGTCCTTAACCAACAGTGTAGACCTCACAGTGAAATGCTTAACTTACAAGCCCTTAACCAACAGTGTAGACCTTACAGTGAAATGCTGACTTACAAGCCCTTAACCAACAGTGTAGACCTCACAGTGAAATGCTGACTGACAAGCCCTTAACCAACAGTGTAGACCTCACAGTGAAATGCTGACTGACAAGCCCTTAACCAACAGTGTAGACCTGTTGCTGACTTACAGAACAGGATCAGAACATTCTTCCATCTCCCTTCTGGTAGACCTTACAGGTGTTTACTGACAGACCATAGCCATGGTACCCAAGCAACCAACATGACGCTGCTGCTGCTCCTTACAAGCCCTTAACCAACGTGCAGCGGTGATGGGACATGGGACTGACAGCCCTCGCCAACAGGCAACCACAGACGAATGGAACTACAAGGCTGGCTGTGAGCTTTTGATGTTTCCAACGTGTCCTAACAGTCTCCTGACAAGCCCTTCCATACAGAGTGCACAGGGGATAGGGAGACACTGGGGACGTGGTCTCTTGTCTTTACTGCTGTTAACCAACAGTGTAAATGACAAAACATTTATTGGTGAAATGAATTCACAGTTTTATGGAATCAACCAATGTGTAGAGCCTCAGAAACACTATCCTGTTAATTAACTGTCTGTCTGTCTGTCTGTCTGTGTAACTGTCTGTCTGTCTGTCTGTCTGTCTGCCCTTAACCGCGTCCGTCCGTCCGTCCGTCCGTCCGTCCGTCTGTCCGTCTGTCCGTCTGTCCCAGTCTGTCCGTCTGTCTGTCTGTCTGTCCGTGTGTCACAGTATCTTTTCTCTTTGCCCTTAACCTCTTTGTCTGTCTGTACTGTTGTCCTTCTCAACTGTCTGTCTGTCTGACTGTTGTCTTCTCTCTGTAGACCTCACTGAAATCTCTGTCTCCCTCTAACCTCTTTGTCCTCTCTCTCTGACTCTCTCTCCGTCTGTCTGTCTGTCTGTCTGTCTGTCCTTAACCAACAGTGTCCTCCGTCCGCTGACCGTCCGTAACCGTCCGTCCGTCCGTCTGCTTGTCTGTCTGCCCGTCTGTCTGTCTGTGGTTCCTAGCCCTTAAGAAGGTAAACATGCGTGGGGTGTGACCAACCTCAACCCAGGTTCTGGACAACTGGAGGTTTGACATCCTCACTGAGATGAAGACACTGCTCCAGAACGACCACCAGTCACTACTGCCAGACTACGCCAGGTGAGGGGTGAGGAGGGGGAGAGAGGAGGAGAGGGCATGGGGCTGTGGATGGACAGGAAGGGGGAGAGAAAGAGGGCCAGCGTGAGAACCACAGTGGAACTACAAGGCTGGCTGTGAGGGACGTGAAATGTCTCCCCGTATTCCATACAGAGAGAGAGGGGAGAGGGAGACACTGAGGAGTGGATGTGAGGTGTGTGTGTGTAAATGGACAGTTTCCTCTCTGGTTTGGAATTGAGTCATTTCTGGAATCACAGGAAATATAAAACCACTGCTCAGCTGACGTTATATTTAATATATTTAATGTTTTTTCCCTCTGTCCGTCTGTCCTCTCCCTCTCTCTGACCTACGTCCGTCTCCCTCTCCCTCTCTCTGACCTACTCCTCTCCTCTCCTCTCCTCTCCTCCTCTCTTTCTCTCTTTGTCTCTCTCTCCTCTGTCCTCCTCTCCTGTCTCCTCTCCTCTCCTCTCCTCCTCCCTGTCTCTCTCTCTCTCTTTGTCTCTCTCTCCTCTCCTCTCCTCCGTCTGTCTGTCTGTCTGTCTGTCTGTCTCCTGTCTGTCCTCTCCTCTCCTCTCCCTCTCCCTGTCTGTCTGTAGTTCCTCTCCATCGTCCTCTCCCCTCACTTCTGGACCTGGAGAGTTTTGACATCTCACTGAGATCCTGCCCAGAACCCTCCCAGTCCTCTCCTCTCGCCCCTCTCTCCTCTCCTCTCCTCTCCTCTCCTCTCCTCTCCTCTTCTCCTCCTCTCCTCTCCTCTCCCTCTCCCTGTATCTCCTCTCCCTCTCCTCTCCTCCCTCCTCCTCCCCTCCCATCTCCCCTCTCCCTCTCCTCCTCTCCTCTCCTCTCCTCCCTCTCCTCCTCTCCTCTCCTCTCCGCTCCTCTCCCCTCTCCGCTCCTCTCCTCTCTCCTCTCCTCTCCTCTCCCCTCCCATCCTCTCTCCTCTCCTCTCCTCTCTCTCCTCTCCTCTCCTCTCCTCTCCTCTCCCTCCCTCCTCTCCTCTCCTCTCCGCTCCTCTCCTCTCCTCTCCTCTCCTCTCCTCTCCTCTCCTCTCCTCTCTCTCCTCAGGATCCAGCCCTGTCTGAGGCTCTGAATGACCTTTACAAGGAGTTCAACTCTCTCAAGGCTCACCTTGGTGATCTCACAGAGAAATTGATCGGCCATAGAAACCTTCATCGACGAGGTCAAGACTGAGCGGGCCAATGGTGGCACCTTTGGCCCCCGCCTCCAACCCAAACCCCGCCTCCAACCCAGTGCCAGCTAGGAGGAGAGTGGTCAAAAAGAAAGCTCCCGCCTCTTAAATGACTAAAACTCCACCCATCCCATTGACCCCACCCAACTCATCCTACTCACCCCAACCTACTATGCTCTACCCTACCCCATCCCATCCCACTGACCCCATCCCATCCTGCTGACCCCATCCCATCCCACTGACCCCATCCCACTGACCCCATCCCACTGACCCCATCCCACTGACCCCATCTCACTGACCCCATCTCACACTGACCCCATCCTCACTGACCCCATCCCACTGACCCCATCCCACTGACCCCATCCCATCCTGACCCCATCCCATCCCACTGACCCCATCCCATCCCACTGACCCCATCCCATCCCACTGACCCCATCCCACTGACCCATCCCATCCCACTGACCCCCATCCCATCCCACTGACCCCATCTCACTGACCCCATCCCACTGACCCCATCCTACTGACCCCATCTCACTGACCCCATCTCACTGACCCCATCCCACTGACCCATCTCTGACCCCATCCCATTAACCCTTATCCCTCTGACCCCATCCTCTGACCCCATCCCATCCCACTGACCCCCCGCCCCCACAGACCCCATTCACTGACCCCACCCCACTGACCCCATCCCATCCCTTATTCTGTCCATTTATAGATGTAACTCTGGTTTTATGTAACTTTATAAACAGTTTAGCCCTCTGCTCTGACATTCTGGGGATTCATTAATATTCTGGATGTGAGATTAGGCGTTTATCAGACAAAACCACTCTGATAGTGAAATACACTTAATTGATACATTTTAAAACTCACCTGACTGTAGGGCAAGGCGGAGGAGAGAGAGACAGAGAGAGAGAGAGAGAGAGAGAGAGAGAGAGAGAGAGAGAGAGAGAGAGAGAGAGAGAGAGAGAGAGAGAGACAGAGACAGAGAGAGAGAGAGAGAGAGAGAGAGGGAGAGATAGAGAGAGAGAGAGAGATAGAGAGAGAGAGAGAGAGAGAGAGAGAGAGAGAGAGAGAGAGAGAGAGAGGGAGAGATAGAGAATAGAGAGAGAGAGAGAGAGAGAGAGAGAGAGAGATAGAGATAGAGAGAGAGAGAGAGGAGAGATAGGGAGAGATAGAGAGAGAGAGAGAGAGAGAGAGAGAGAGAGAGAGAGAGACAGAGACAGAGAGAGAGAGAGAGAGAGAGAGAGAGAGAGAGAGAGAGAGAGAGAGAGAGAGAGAGAGGGAGAGACAGAGAGAGACAGAGAGAGAGAGAGAGAGAGCGAGAGAGCGGGGAGACAGCGAGAAGAAGGAGAGAAGGAGAGAGAGAGAGAGAGACCTCAGAGAGAGAGTGAGAGAGAATATCAGAGTATAGAGAGCCATGTTCCTCTTAGAGAGAGAGGGAGTTGCTGTTCCTCTTATAGAGAGAGAGGAGTTGCTGTCTTCCTTAGAGAGAGAGAGCTACAACTAAGCATGTTTAACAGTGGTCTTATAATGGTGAATTGAATTTAATAACCTACAAATAAAACCTAACAGTATACATTGAGTTTTTCTGAATATACAACAGTATAGAGGTGGAAAATAAATATGTTGTTTTCGCATCAATTCAATGTCTCCATCCTCCCTAACAAGGCCTCCTCTTATAGAATATCAGAAATATAGAGGTGTTAAGTTAGTCCAGTCTGTGCAGGGCAGGATTTTGTTTCAGCAAAGCAACACACTTTACAGCTAGTATAGAGGAGTTCCTGAAATGTTGTTTATAGAATTTGTGTCAACTATAGAGCCAATAGAATATCTGATAGAGGACCTGTTCCTCTTATTACTGATCAATGTGTTTAAAATTCCTGTTTTATGACCAGATCAAAAGTTTTGCTGTTCTGACTATCAGATCAAAAGTATAGAGGAGCTCATTTCTGTCATGTATAGAGGAGTTCCTGTAATTCAGGTTGAGACAGAGGATCAAAAGAGACCCTCAGCGTGACTCCCTGATAAACAACAGTATAGAGGAGCTGCTGTTCCTCTTATAGAATATCAGATCAACAGTATAGAGGAGTTCCTCAATAAAATATCAGATCTTGATGCTGATTGATCAACAGTATGGTTTGTTGAATCAGGCAACAGTATAGGGAGCTATAGAATATCAGATCAACAGGTATCAGTGTTTGACTTTAGTACCTCAGTTATGTTGTTGTTCCTGTTCCTCTTATAGAATATCAGATCAACAGTATAGAGGAGTTGCTGTTCCTCTTATAGAATATCAGATCAACAGTATAGAGGAGCTGTTCCTCTTATAGAATATCAGATCAACAGTATAGAGGAGTTCCTAAGTTCCTCTTATAGAATCAACAGTATAGAGGAGTTGCTGTTTCCTCTTATAGAATATCAGATCAACAGTATAGAGGAGTTGCTGTTCCTCTTATAGAATATCAGATCAACAGTATAGAGGAGCTGCTGTTCCTCTTATAGAATATCAGATCAACAGTAGAGGAGTTCCTGTTCCTCTTATAGAATATCAGATCAAAAGTATAGAGGGAGTTGCTGTTCCTCTTATAGAATATCAGATCAACAGTATAGAGGAGCTGCTGTTCCTCTTATAGAATATCAGATCAACAGTATAGAGGAGCTGCTGTTCCTCTTATAGAATATCAGATCAACAGTATAGAGGAGCTGCTGTTCCTCTTATAGAATATCAGATCAACAGTATAGAGGAGTTGCTGTTCCTCTTACAGAATATCAGATCAACAGTATAGAGGAGCTGCTGTTCCTCTTATAGAATATCAGATCAACAGTATAGAGGAGCTGCTGTTTCAGTCCAAGTCAAGCCTGGGCTAGTATGGAACTAAACCCTGCACTCCCTGCCCTTGTAACTCTACATCTGCTGAGGATGTAGTTGCTAGGTAAATCAACATGGGGGAGGCAGTGGTTTGTGTTGACGTCACTCTCATATTCCAAGGCACAGCGTGATATGAATACATTCTTCTTTATTAAAACGAAGAACACTAAACAAACTAACAAAATGACCGTGACTCTATATAACACAAGTGCTGACAGGCAACTACACGTAGACAATAACCCACAAAACCAAAATGGCAAAATGGCAACCTAAATTGGATCCCCAATCAGAGACAACGATAAACAGCTGTCTCTGATTCAGGCCACCGTAGACCGACATTTACCTAGACAATACCAAAACCCCATAGATATACAAAAACCCTAGACAAGACAAGAACACACATACCACCCTCGTCACACCTGACCTAACCAAAATAATAAAGAAAACAAAGATAACGAAGGTCAGGGCGTGACAGGGACGGTATGGTTATACCCTATAATGACCCTTTAAAGTTTAAAAAACAACAACATTTTAGCAAATGTGCTTGAAAATTAAATACAGAAATAGATATATATTTGCATTCACAACTCTGAGTCACTAGATGTTTAGAATCACTTTTTGTGATTAGTGTGAGGCTTTCAGGTGAGGCTTTCAGGGTGAGTCTCTAAGAGCTGTGAGAGCTGTGAGTCCTTCTGGGTGAGTCTCTAAGAGCTGTGAGTCCTTCTGGGTTAGTCTCTAAGAGCTGTGAGTCCTTCTGGGTGAGGCTCTAAGAGCTGTAAGTCTTTCTGGGTGAGTCTCTAAGAGCTGTGAGTCCTTCTGGGTGAGTCTCTAAGAGCTGTGAGTCTCTAAGAGCTGTGAGTCCTTCTGGGTGGTCTCTTCAGAGCTGTGCAGTCCTTCTGGGTGAGTCTCTAAGAGCTGTGAGTCCTTCTGGGTTAGTCTGTAGTCTCTAAGAGCTGTGAGTCCTTCTGGGTGAGTCTCTAAGAGCTGTGAGTCTTTCTAGGTGAGTCTCTAAAGGCTTTACACACCTGGATTGTACAATATTTGCACATTATTATTTTTTCAAGCTCTGTCAAGTTAGTTGTTGATCTTTGCCAGACAGCTATTTTGAAGTCTTGCCATAGATTTTCAAGAAGATTTAAGTAAAAACTGTAACTCATCTGTAACATTCACTGTCTTATTGGTAAACAACTCCAGTGTATATTTAGCCTTGTGTTTTAGTTATTGTCCAGCTGAAAGGTGAATTAATCTCCCAGGTTTTCCTCTAGGATTTTCTCATTACTTAGCTCCATTCTGTTTCTTTTGTATCCTAAAAACTCCCCAGTCCTTAATGATTACAAGAATACTGTCGTGTCTTTGGCATCATTAAAATGAAGACTGTTATTTTCTCAAATCAATTCTCTGTAATTATTATTATGATTAGACTTTAATCATGTAAATGTAATTAACTAGAGGTCAGGGCACCAAGGAAAATATTCACATTACAAAGTTATATTTTTCCTAATATAACTTTCAGATATTTTAATATCTGATCAATTTGTCTTCTAATTAATTATTAATGAATTATTCTTTACCTCATGTTAGTCTCATTCCAAACGTCGTAGAATTATTGGTTATCTGCCTGAACCCAGTCTTTACTATGAATCATCCATACATCAATTGTCTCAATCATTTGTTTATTAACTAACTAAATAATCACAGAAATGCATCAACAAACAACAAACTAGATATGGTTACAAGGAAATGGTAGGGGATGTTTCCCTAGTGGGGTAAAACCGGTATCGGAGGGCTTGGTGTACAAAAGGGAAGTGGGGGTCGACTGAGAACGGCGAATTACGCACATGAGTCACGACACACTTGATAATTATATTCATTGAAATGCTATTCCTTTGTAGATGAACGCTCACTCATTCGGGAATAATGCAATCAATATGTACATTTACGCTCAGTGTGTCAGTGTGATCTCTGTTGGGATCGCCCGTCCTTTCTGTTGGAAAGTTCTTCCACCCCACTCTCTCTCTTACGTGGGTTACCCTCTCTCTTCGGGCGGTTGTCGGTCCTATACGCATTCACGGGTACATAATTTCTAGCTGCAGACTAGTAATTAGTATCGAAGAGTAGCTCATATTCTGTCGGATTGATAGTCTCAGAGTTTAACCACGTGGTATGGTTAAAAGATTCAGCAAACATTACAACCTTAGCTCCCTCGATGGTGGAGGTACGCCTGGTCTCTACTCAAACCTCAACTCCCTCTGTGATTGATGTACTGGTCTGTTAGGAAATTTCCAAGGTGGGGGTTATATCCAGAACAGTAGGAAAGGGCTCTCCCATGACGTCAGATCAATGTCTGTGCTCATGGGGCGGGCCTAGGACTTAGTTAAACTCCAAATGGAATTGGAGTTTCCTTCATTCAAACTTGTTAAGGCTAGGGGGCGGTATTTTCACGTCCGGATGAAAAGTGTGCCCAAAGTAAACTGCCTGCTACTCAGGCCCAGAAGCGAGGATATGCACATACTTGGTAGATTTGGATAGACAACACTCTATCGTTTCTAAAACTGTTTCATTATTATGTCTGTGAGTATAATAGAACTTATTTGGCAGGCAAAACCCCGGAGGACAAACCATCCAGGAATTTTATTGGGGTAACAAGTGTTTTCAATGGGTTTTCTATGGGGATCTAGATTTCTAAGGCACTTGCTTGCAGTTCCTATTGCTTCCACTGGATGTCAACGGTCTTCAGAAATTGGTTGATGTTTTCCTTTTGAGAAATGAAGAAGTACGGCTGTTCAGAACGAGGGTCGAGTCTAGTGTACTGTTGTGGTTGGGGCGCACGACCTGAAAGCTCGCTCCACTTTGTTTTCAGTCCTGTATCGAACACAGTTTATCCTGTCTTAACTTTTATTGCTTATTTATGAAAAAAGTCTAAAAATAGCTAAAGTTATATTAGGAAAGTTGTTTGAATTGTTTGGATCAAGATTACAGGTAACTTATTAGATATTTTGTAGTCATGTTGCGAGAGTTGGAACCGCTATTTTTTTTATCAAACGCCAAATAAATGACATTTTGGAGACGGAATTAATCGAACAAAAGGACCATTTGTGATGTTTAATGGACACATTAGAGTGCCAACAGAAGAAGATCTTCAAAGGTAAGGCATGAATTATATCGTTATTTCTGAGTTTTGTGTCGCGCCTGGCGGGTTGAAATATGATTGTCATGTGTTTGTTTGATGGGGTGCTGTCCTCAGATAATAGCACGATTTGCTTTCACCATGAAGCCTTTTTGAAATCTGACACGATGGCTAGATTAACACGAAGTTAAGCTTTAATGTGGTGTTTTGCACTTGTGAATGCATGAAGGTCAAATATTTCATGTAATATTTGTTGAATTTCACGCTCTGCTATTTCACCGGATGTTGTCGAAACGTTCCGCTAGCGGAATCCCCAGCCGTAACAGGTTTTAACCAGTTTAAAATCACATTACATAATTTCACAAATAGTTTCATCTTTACTCATTCATTGTATACAACAATTAGATGCAATCCTCACACTTGAGACTCTTGTATATACAGATCTCTGGTAATGTGGCTGTATTGTCTCTCATGAGTTTCACAAACATTAAACGAAATGGACCGGTCGTAGCTGGATTCTCCCCCGACCTTGTACACATTCTCCAAAACATGGACACTGTTCAGTTCTCAAGTTCTATGCTGGAGAAGAGGTTCCTTCGTTCTCCTGTGAAACCTTCTCTCTCTATACTTCATGAGGGAGAGAGTCTCCTCCAGGGATTTATGACCTGCTATAACAGAGCCGGGTGTAGGGGGAAGAGAGAGGTGGTGAGAGAGAGAGGTGGGTGGTGCTCACTATACCCAAAGAGGGCCACGTCATGACAATACACATAACTTGATGCAGCCTCCACTAAGTTTGAAAATATGGAGAGTGGTACTCAGTGAGGTGTTGTATTGAATTTGCCCCAAACATAACATTTTGTATTCAGGACAAAAAGTGAATTGCTTTGCCACATTTTTAACAGTATTACTTTAGTGGCTTGTTGCAAACAGGTTGCATGTTTTGGAATGTTTTTATTCTGTACAGGCTTCCTTCTTTTCACTCTGTCAGTTAGGTTAGTATTGAGGAGTAACTATAATGTTGTTGATTCATCCTCAGTTTTCTCTTATCACAGCCATTAAACTCTGTAACTGTTTTAAAGTCACCATTGGCCTCATGTTGAAATCCCTGAGCAGTTTCCTTCCTCTCCGGCTGTATCTTTGTAGCTACTGGTTGTATCGATACGCCATCCAAAGTACGATTCATAACCATGTTCAAAGGGATATTCAATGTCTGCTATTTGTTTTTTTTAACCTGTCTACCAATACTGTAGGTGCCTGTAGGTGGAAAACCTCCCTGGTCTTTGTGGTTGAATCTGTGTTTGTAATTCACTGCTCAACTGAGGGACCTTACAGATGATTGCATGTGTGGGGTACAGAGATGAGGTAGTCAATAAAAAACATGATGTTATTGTCCAACACATCCATCAAGTCCAAGGGCTCTGGTCAAAAGTAGTGCACTATGTAGGGAATAGGGTGCCATATGGCTTTGGTCTAAAGTAGTGCACTATGTAGGGAATAGGGTGCCATAGCGATCTGGTCTAAAGTAGTGCACTATGTAGGAATAGGGTTCTATTTTGAGAATCTCACTCTTGTCAGCAGAATAACCTCCACGGTGAATTCACACACACACACACACACACACACACACACACACACACACACACACACACACACACACACACACACACACACACACACACACTCAGGCACACTCAGGCACACACTCAGGCACACACACACACACACACACACGCACACACACGCACGCACGCGCCACGCACACGCACACTGGCACACACGCACACACACACACACACACACACATCACACACACACACATACACACACACACACACACACACACACACACACACACCTGTCAGGACTACAGTAAAAGGCAGTAACTCAACATTACAGCTTTCACCTTGAGTCAACAAGGCCTCGACGATCAGGTGATTTAGGTGTGTGTGTCGTTGTGTGCTTGTGTGTGCGAGCATGTGTGTGTGTGTGTGTGTGTGTGTGTGTGTGTGTGTGTGTGTGTGTGTGTGTGTGTGTGTGTGTGCTGTAAAGCAAAGCTATTAACATTATCCCATGGTCCGGGGTCAGTATAATGGTCTGCTCTCCATCATTAATATTACACTGGGTTGTAAATGACTGATCCCAAATCAGCCTGAAAGAGCGTTGGTTTTGCCACAGAGAGTGGATAATTTTATGATGTATATACAGTACATCATACAGTATATATATATAGTATATTATAAATATATATTTAAAAAAATATATATCTTTTGTACTACTCTACTTGACATTTCATTTCATATTACCGTGCAATGATGTTTTCTAATAAACTTGAATGTTGATTCTTGAGAGTGGGTCAGACAGAGGCTCTGAATACAAGCTGTACAGATCCAGGGTCAGTTTACAGTACTCTCTCATCCTAACTCTGGAGGGAGGGAGGGAGGGAGGGAGGGAGGGGGGGGATTGAAACCGGTGCTACCAGGATATTTTAGCCAACCTTATAGACCACCAACCACCACTATCAATATTATAGACCACCAACCACTACTCTCAGTATTATAGACCACCAACCACTACTCTCAGTATTATAGACCACCAACCACTACTCTCAGTATTATAGACCACCAACCACCACTATCAATATTATAGACCACCAACCACTACTCTCATTATTATAGACCACCAATCACTACT
>NW_026278379.1:0-2114 GCF_023373465.1 Oncorhynchus keta | reverse complement strand
GTTACCTACAGTAGCTAGTTACCTACATTAGCTGCTTTATGGGTAGCTGGTTACCTACAGTAGCTGGTTACCTACAGTAGCTGGTTACCTACAGTAGCTGTTTAGCCTACTTAGCCAGCCGGTAATGTCAGAAAGGACACCCTGATGTTATGCCAGCTAGCAAGCACGCTGCTGTAGTGGAGAGCAAGCTGCTGTAGCGGAGAGCAAGCTGCTGTAGCGGAGAGCAAGCTGCTGTAGCGGAGAGCAAGCTGCTGTAGCGGAGAGCAAGCTGCTGCAGTGGAGTGCAAGCTGCTGTAGTGGAGAGCAAGCTGCTGTAGTGGAGAGCAAGCTGCTGTAGCGGAGAGCAAGCTGCTGTAGTGGAGAACAAGCTGCTGTAGTGGAGAGCAAGCTGCTGTAGTGGAGAGCAAGCTGCTGTAGCGGAGAGCAAGCTGCTGTAGTGGAGAACAAGCTGCTGTAGCGGAGAGCAAGCTGCTGTAGTGGACAGCAAGCTGCTGTAGTGGAGAGCAAGCTGCTGTAGTGGAGAGCAAGCTGCTGTAGTGGAGAGCAAGTAGAGAGCAAGCTGCTGTAGTGGAGAACAAGCTGCTGTAGTCGAGAGCAAGCTGCTGTAGTGGAGAGCAAGCTGCTGTAGTGGAGAGCAAGCTGCTGTAGCGGAGAGCAAGCTGCTGTAGCGGAGAGCAAGCTGCTGTAGCGGAGAGCAAGCTGCTGTAGTGGAGAGCAAGCTACTGTAGTGGAGAGCAAGCTGCTGTAGTGGAGAGCAAGCTGCTGTAGTGGAGAGCAAGCTGCTGTAGCGGAGAGCAAGCTGCTGTAGCGGAGAGCAAGCTGCTGTAGCGGAGAGCAAGCTGCTGTAGCGGAGAGCAAGCTGCTGTAGCGGAGAGCAAGCTGCTGTAGTGGAGAGCAAGCTGCTGTAGTGGAGAGCAAGCTGCTGTAGTGGAGAGCAAGTAGAGAGCAAGCTGCTGTAGTGGAGAACAAGCTGCTGTAGTCGAGAGCAAGCTGCTGTAGTGGAGAGCAAGCTGCTGTAGCGGAGAGCAAGCTGCTGTAGCGGAGAGCAAGCTGCTGTAGCGGAGAGCAAGCTGCTGTATTGGAGAGCAAGCTGCTGTAGTGGAGAGCAAGCTGCTGTAGCGGAGAGCAAGCTGCTGTAGTGGAGAGCAAGCGCTGCTGTAGTGGAGAGCAAGCTGCTGTAGTGGAGAGCAAGCTGCTGTATCAGAGAACAAGCTGCTGTAGTGGAGAGCAAGCTGCTGTAGTGGAGAGCAAGCTGCTGTATTGGAGAGCAAGCTGCTGTAGCGGAGAGCAAGCTGCTGTAGCGGAGAACAAGCTGCTGTAGCGGAGAGCAAGCTGCTGTAGTGGAGAGCAAGCTGCTGTAGTGGAGAGCAAGCTGCTGTAGTGGAGAACAAGCTGCTGTAGCGGAGAGCAAGCTGCTGTAGCGGAGAGCAAGCTGCTGTAGCGGAGAGCAAGCTGCTGTAGTGGAGAGCAAGCTGCTGTAGTGGAGAGCAAGCTGCTGTAGTGGAGAGCAAGCTGCTGTAGTGGAGAGCAAGCTGCTGTAGTGGAGAGCAAGCTGCTGTAGTGGAGAGCAAGCTGCTGTAGTGGAGAGCAAGCTGCTGTAGCGGAGGGCAAGCTGCTGTAGCGGAGGGCAAGCTACTGTAGTGGAGAGCAAGCTGCTGTTCGGAGAGCAAGCTGCTGTAGCGGAGAGCAAGCTGCTGTAGCGGAGAGCAAGCTGCTGTAGTGGAGAGCAAGCTGCTGTAGTGGAGAGCAACCTGCTGTAGTGGAGAACAAGCTGCTGTAGTGGAGAGCAAGCTGCTGTATCGGAGAACAAGCTGCTGTAGTGGAGAGCAAGCTGCTGTAGCGGAGAGCAAGCTGCTGTAGTGGAGAGCAAGTAGAGAGCAAGCTGCTGTAGTGGAGAGCAAGCTGCTGTCGTGGAGAGCAAGCTGCTGTAGCGGAGAACAAGCTGCTGTAGCGGAGAGCAAGCTGCTGTAGTGGAGAGCAAGCAGAGAGCAAGCTGCTGTATCGGAGAACAAGCTGCTGTAGTGGAGAGCAAGCTGCTCTAGTGGAGAGCAAGCTGCTGTAGTGGAGAGCAAGCTGCTGTAGTGGAGAGCAAGCTGCTGTAGTGGAGAGCAGCA
>NW_026278378.1:5000-40355 GCF_023373465.1 Oncorhynchus keta | reverse complement strand
GAGTAAAGGTGAAGAATGAGCTTGGCATTAACCAATGAGATTAATGTTCTACCATTAAAACAACTCTCATTTACCACTACATATAATATAATAATAATAATAATATATGCCATTTAGCTGACGCTTTTTATCCAAAGCGACTTACAGTCATGTGTGCATACATTCTACGTATGGGGGTCCCGGGAATCAAACCCACTACCCTGGCGTTACAAGCTCCATGCTCTACCAACTGAACTACAGAAGGACCACAAACATATGTTTGCTATAACTTCCTTATCCTCTCATTTGCAGTGTTATCAGTTTAAAGTTTTAGTAATTAGCAAGAGAGAACTTGTTGTTTATCTGGTGGAATAAATAAATGACAACCCTCAGACTCTGATGTGCGGTCTGGAGGAGAAGGCCTCCTTTGCACGTCCTAGTGGTTGATGGCTGACGTTTAGCTGCTGGCCTCTCGTGTCTCTTCCTTATCGGTCTCGCTTAATGCTCCGCCATCTGTTCACCTCCATCGGCGGTCTGATGATCCACTGGGCCGAGGTGGGTGGCCCGGGCCCCGCTGCACCGTCTGCATCGCGGCGACAACAGGCCGGTGACCAAAGTCAGTTAAAAATTACTACCTGGGATGTATTCGTTTAGACCAAACTGTAGTAAAGTGGATTTGCAACAGAAACTGTTTGCTCAAACTGAAAACGATTTGGAACAAAAACAAGAGTTTATTTTGGACTAATTCTGGTAAACGTTCCTCCCTGTTTTGCTCTGTTTGCTTCTGTTGGCACCAAATGAGAAATATCTACCGGTTGCCCACGTTTGGTAAGTGTTTTTTTTGACTTGGCAGCTTTGAGTAATTCTGTGGTTGTGAACTGTTGTTGAGGACGAGTCTGTGTAGCTACTGGCAGAAAGTATGGGTGCTATTACACAATAAAAATACAAAAATATATATAGATATACAGTACCAGTCAAAAGTTTGGACACACCTACTCATGCAATGGTTTTTCTTTATTTTTCCTATTTTCTACATTATAGAATAATAGTGAAGACATCAAACCTATGAAGAAAAACCATATGGAATCATGTAGTATCCCCCCAAAAAGTGTTAAACCAATCAAAATATATTTTATATTTGAGATTCTTCAAAGTAGACACCCTTTGCCTTGATGACAGCTTTGCACACTCTTGGCATCCTCTCTACCAGCTTCATGAAGTAGACACCTGGGTCACTTAGAAATGTCCTTGTTTTTGAAAGAAAAGCACATTTTTTTGTCCAATAAAATAAGATCATATTGATCAGAAATACAGTGTAGACATTGTTAATGTTGTAAACTACTAATGTAGCTGGAAACGGCTGATTTTAATGGAATGTCTACATAGGTGTACAGAGGCCCATTATCAGCAACTCCTGTGTTCCAATGGCACGTTGTGTTAGCTAATCCAAGTTTATCATTTTACAAGGCTAATTGATCATTAGAAAATCCTTTTGCAATTATGTTAGCACAGCTGAAAACTGTTGTTCTGATTAAAGAAACAATAAAACTGTCCGTCTTTAGACTAGTTGAGTATCTGGAGCATCAGCATTTGTGGTTCAATTACAGGCTCAAAATGTCTAGAAACAAATAACTTTCTTCTGAAACTCGTCAGTCTATTCTTGTTCTGAGAAATGAAGGCTTTTCCATGTGAGAAATAATTGTCAAGAAACTGAAGATCTCGTACAACGCTGTGTACTACTCCTTTCACAGAAAAGCGCAAACTGGCTCTAACCAGAATATAAAGAGGAGTGGGAGGCCCTGGTGCACAACTGAGCAAGAGGAGAAGTACAGTAGAGTGTCTAGTTTGAGAAACAGCTCCCTCACAAGTCCTCAACTGGCAGCTTCATTAAATAGTACCGGCAAAACACCAGTCTCAACATCAACAGTGAAGAGGCGACTCCGTGATGCTGGCCTTCTAGGCAGAGTTCCTCTGTCCAGTCTCAGCGTTAACAGTAAAGAGGTGACTCCAGGATGCTGGCCTTCTAGGCAGAGTTCCTCTGTCCAGTCTCAGTGTTAACAGTAAAGAGGTGACTCCAGGATGCTGGTCTTCTAGGCAGAGTTCCTCTGTCCAGTCTCAGCGTTAACAGTAAAGAGGTGACTCCAGGATGCTGGTCTTCTAGGCAGAGTTCCTCAGTCCAGTGTCAGCTTTAATAGTAAAGAGGTGACTCCAGGATGCTGGTCTTCTAGGCAGAGTTCCTCAGTCCAGTCTCAGCTTTAATAGTAAAGAGGTGACTCCAGGATGCTGGCCTTCTAGGCAGAGTTCCTCAGTCCAGTCTCAGCTTTAATAGTAAAGAGGTGACTCCAGGATGCTGGTCTTCTAGGCAGAGTTCCTCTGTCCAGTCTCAGCGTTAACAGTAAAGAGGTGACTCCAGGATGCTGGTCTTCTAGGCAGAGTTCCTCTGTCCAGTCTCAGCGTTAACAGTAAAGAGGTGACTCCAGGATGCTGGTCTACTAGGCAGAGTTCCTCAGTCCAGTGTCTGTTTTCTGCAGCCCATCTTAATCTTTTATTTTTAATGGCCAGTCTGAGATATGGGTTTTTCTTGCAACTCTGCCCAGTTATTTGTCACATGCGTCGAATGCAGCAGGTGTAGACCTTAAACCAACAATGCAGTTAAAAAAAAAGAGAAAAAAAAGTAAGAGATTAGAAAAGTTAAGAAAAACAAATCATTAAAGATCCGCAGTAAATAACAATAACGGGGATAGATACAGGTACCAGTACAGAGTCAATGTGGAGGCTATATATTAAGGGGGTACCGGTACAGAGTCAATGTGGAGACTAGATACAGGGGGTACCGGTACAGAGTCAATGTGGAGGATAGATACAGGGGGTTACGGTACAGAGTCAATGTGGAGGCTATATACAGGGTGTACCGGTACAGAGTCAATGTGGAGGCTAGATACAGGGGGTTACGGTACAGAGTCAATGTGGAGGCTATATACAGGGTGTACCGGTACAGAGTCAATGTGGAGGCTATATACAGGGGGTAACGGTACAGAGTCAATGTGGAGGCTATATACAGGGTGTACCGGTACAGAGTCAATGTGGAGGCTATATACAGGGGGTACCGGTACAGAGTCAATGTGGAGGCTATATACAGGGTATTACGGTACAGAGTCAATGTGGAGGCTATATACAGGGTGTACCGGTAAAGAGTCAATGTGGAGGCTATATACAGGGTATTACGGTACAGAGTCAATGTGGAGGCTATATACAGGGGGGTACCGGTACAGAGTCAATGTGGAGGCTATATACAGGGGGTACCGGTACAGAGTCAATGTGGAGGCTATATACAGGGTATTACGGTACAGAGTCAATGTGGAGGCTATATACAGGGTGTACCGGTACGGTACAGAGTCAATGTGGAGGCTATATACAGGGTGTACCGGTACAGAGTCAATGTGGAGGCTATATACAGGGGGTACCGGTACAGAGTCAATGTGGAGGCTATATACAGGGGGTACCGGTACAGAGTCAATGATTCAATGTGCGGGGGGTGCCGATGTCGAGGTAATTGAGGTAACTATGTACATGCAGGTAGGGTTACTAAAGTGCAGCGTTGTAGTTCTTGACACACTCAAACAGGTGCGCCAAATCCTTCTTTAACCCACGTCTCCTCCTCTTCTTCTACACTGATTGAAATGGATTTAACAAGTGACATCAATAAGGGATCATAGCTTTCACCTGGATTCACCTGGTCAGTCTATGAGATGGAAAGAGCAGCTGTTCCTAATGTTTCGTACACTCAGTGTATATTTCAGGATGTTGTCTATCTCTATTAATTTTAACATTACAGTTTTGAAAACAGAGCTTGTCCAAAAAATATTCTTTATTCATATATATTTATGTACATATTTTTTATCCCTTTACACTTGTGTGTATAAGGTAGTCGTTTTGGAATTGTTAGTTAGATTACTCGTTGGTTATTACTGCATTGTCGGAACTAGAAGCACAAGCATTTCGCTACACTCGCATTAACATCTGCTAACCATGCGTATGTGAGAAATACATTTGATTTGATTTGATTTGAAATGTTACCCACAATTTACGGTATGAGGTTAGTTGAGCCACAGGACAAGGTAAATTAAGCCGCCTAGAAATGTCTGTTCTGAATAGAATATTACCACAACCTTTAAACAAATATATTTTAAATAAGGTGTAGCAACAACAGATAACATTATTCATCTAGATAAAGTTAGCATGCTAGATAAGGTTAGCAAGCTTAATAAGGTTAGCACGCTTAATAAGGTTAGCATGCTACATAAGGTTAGCGTCCATATAAGGTTAAGATGCTAAATAAGGTTAGCATGCTCGATAAGTTAGCATGTTAGCTAGCTACAAATTAAATCACATTTTATTAGTCACATGCGCCGAATACAACAGGTATTCGAATACAAGTGAAATGCTTACTTACGAGCCCTTAACCAAAAATGCAGTTTAAAAATATAAGGATAAGAATAAGAGATAAAAGTAACAAATAATTAAGAATATAAGAATATGTTCTTAACTGACTTGCCTGGTTAAATAAAGGTAAAATTAAAATTTAAAAAATTAAAAAGAGCTGCAGTAAAATATAACAATATATACAGGGGTGCCAGTTAGTTAAGGTAGCATGTACTTGTAGGTAGAGTTAATTAAAGTGAATATGCATAGATGACAACAGAGTATGGCAGTGATGTGGAGAGAGGGGGGGGGGGGCAATGTGAAAAGTCTGGGTAGCCATTTGACTAGATGTTCAGGAGTCTTATGGCTAGAAGCTGTTAAGAATCCTCTTGGACCTCGACTTGACGCTACAGTGCCGATTGTCGTGTGGTAGCAGAGAGTCTATGATTAGGGTGGCTGGAGACTTCGACAATTTTCAGGGCCTTCAGGGAGAGGTTGTTGTCCTGGCACCACACGGCCAGGTCTCTGACCTCCTCCCTGTCGGCTGTCTTGTCATTGTCGGTGATCAGGCTGTTGTGTCAGCTGCAAACTTAATGATGGTGCCGGAGTCGTGCCTGGCCGTGCAGTCATGAGTGAACAGGGAGTACAGGAGGGTGCTGAGCACGCACCCCTGAGGGGCCCCCATGTTGAGGATCAGCGGATGTGTTGTTACCTAGTCTTACACTGACATTTTTTGATGTTCATCAAGTGGAAATTCCCACTTTGTATAAGTATCCTTCATCATTCTTCAGAGGAGGAAACTCTGAACGTGTAGTTCATTTCTAGGACAGGAAATGATTTCAAAAATAGTGGTGGCAACTTCCTCCGGGGAGGTCCTTTCGAATAAGAACAAAATAAACACATTTTTTTGCCTATCTAAGTGGGAATCACTTAGTTCTGCTCCAGGACAAGACTCATGATTGTCAACCTGTGTACAACACACACACACACACACACACACACTTCTGCTGCGTAGGTGTAAACTCGGTGTGACACAGCAGCAGCCTGAATGTTCCCGAGACACTTCCTGATTCCGGATGACTCAGTTTTGGAATGTTTTTACAATGAGGGATCTTTATGCAATGTCCCAAACCACACCCTATTACCTGAACGGTGCACTATGTAAGAGTGGTGCAGTATTCCTTGAATGGTGCACTATGTAGGGTATAAGGTACCATTTGAGACAAAACCATAGAGCTCATTGCAATATTTTCGAGGTTTAAAGAAGCTGACAATGTGAGTTAAGCTCTTCCCACGCACCTGTGTTTGTTCAGGGGACTTTCTTGGGAGTTTCTTGCAGGTGTGAGAAAAGTTATGTTTTGCTGACAGTCTCAGAACCGAATGGGAATTGGAAGAGGGGATGCCTTGGCTGCCCACTGAAATGGTTTGGGCCACTGTATACTGTATGTAGGTCAATGTGAAATGACACCTCCTTCCCCATACGGGGCAATATATCATTGAAAATTAAAGCACTTTATGCATAATATGATCTCCTGTGGACTCTGACTACACTCCTATGGACTCTGACTACACTCCTATGGACTCTGACTGCACTCCTATGGACTCTGACTACACTCCTATGGACTCTGACTACACTCCTATGGACTCTGACTACACTCCTATGGACTCTGACTACACTCCTATGGACTCTGACTGCACTCCTGTGGACTCTGACTGCACTCCTATGGACTCTGACTGCACTCCTATGGACTCTGACTGCACTCCTATGGACTCTGACTACACTCCTGTGGACTCTGACTGCACTCCTGTGGACTCTGACTGCACTCCTGTGGACTCTGACTACACTCCTATGGACTCTGACTGCACTCCTATGGACTCTGACTACACTCCTGTGGACTCTGACTACACTCCTATGGACTCCGACTACACTCCTGTGGACTCTGACTGCACTCCTGTGGACTCTGACTGCACTCCTGTGGACTCTGACTGCACTCCTGTGGACTCTGACTACACTCCTATGGACTCTGACTACACTCCTATGGACTCTGACTGCACTCCTATGGACTCTGACTACACTCCTGTGGACTCTGACTACACTCCTATGGACTCCGACTACACTCCTATGGACTCTGACTACACTCCTGTGGACTCTGACTGCACTCCTATGGACTCTGACTGCACTCCTATGGACTCTGACTGCACTCCTGTGGACTCTGACTACACTCCTATGGACTCTGACTGCACTCCTATGGACTCTGACTACACTCCTATGGACTCTGACTGCACTCCTGTGGACTCTGACTGCACTCCTGTGGACTCTGACTACACTCCTATGGACTCTGACTACACTCCTATGGACTCTGACTGCACTCCTATGGACTCTGACTACACTCCTGTGGACTCTGACTACACTCCTATGGACTCCGACTACACTCCTATGGACTCTGACTACACTCCTGTGGACTCTGACTGCACTCCTATGGACTCTGACTGCACTCCTATGGACTCTGACTGCACTCCTGTGGACTCTGACTACACTCCTATGGACTCTGACTGCACTCCTATGGACTCTGACTACACTCCTATGGACTCTGACTGCACTCCTGTGGACTCTGACTGCACTCCTGTGGACTCTGACTACACTCCTGTGGACTCTGACTACACTCCTGTGGACTCTGACTGCACTCCTATGGACTCTGACTGCACTCCTGTGGACTCTTACTACACTCCTATGGACTCTGACTGCACTCCTGTGGACTCTGACTGCACTCCTGTGGACTCTGACTACACTCCTGTGGACTCTGACTACACTCCTGTGGACTCTGACTGCACTCCTATGGACTCTGACTGCACTCCTGTGGACTCTGACTGCACTCCTGTGGACTCTGACTACACTCCTGTGGACTCTAACTACACTCCTGTGGACTCTGACTGCACTCCTATGGACTCTGACTGCACTCCTGTGGACTTTGACTGCACTCCTGTGGACTCTGTCTGCACTCCTATGGACTCTGACTACACTCCTATGGACTCTGACTACACTCCTGTGGACTCTGACTGCACTCCTGTGGACTCTGACTGCACTCCTATGGACTCTGACTACACTCCTGTGGACTCTAACTACACTCCTGTGGACTCTGACTGCACTCCTATGGACTCTGACTGCACTCCTGTGGACTTTGACTGCACTCCTGTGGACTCTGTCTGCACTCCTATGGACTCTGACTACACTCCTATGGACTCTGACTACACTCCTATGGACTCTGACTACACTCCTATGGACTCTGACTGCACTCCTGTGGACTCTGACTGCACTCCTGTGGACTCTGACTACACTCCTGTGGACTCTGACTGCACTCCTATGGACACTCCTGTGTCTCTCCTGTCCAATCACAGACCTAGCCTCAGGGGAGCAAGGCCACACCCGCCAGCAGGCACCTCCCCAAACCCCCCAGGGTGTCCCGACCAACCAATGGGGAGTGTCCGCAGAATGCCTTCACCCGCCCACCTCAGGTGAGAACACACCACTGGTCAGCACAGGCAGCAAATACATTGAAAAATAAAAAACATGGGATTTTTTGTTTTTGCTCTGTAGTTTGATTAGTCTGAATAGAAAAGGGAGGGGTAGTCACATAGTATGTAGGAACTACTCCTGTTTTTCATACCCAATACACTTTGCGGGGACAGTAGTTTTCGTTTGATGTGTCACTGTGAAAGGGGATTCCTCTCTTCATCCTGTCCATCTCCATCATTATCTTAGTCCTAGTCACTCTAGCCCCCCCAGGTCTTGTCTCCTCTTCTTCCCTCACCTCTCCTCTCCTCTCCTCTCCTCTCCTCTCGTCTCCTCTCCTACCCCTCATCTCCTCTCCTCTCCTCTCCTCTCCTCTCCTCTCCTCTCCTCTCCTCTCCTCTCCTACCCCTCATCTCTTCTCCTCTCCTCTCCTACCCCTCCTCTCCTCTCCTCTCCTCTCCTCTCCTCTCCTCTCCTCTCCTACCCCTCCTCTCCTCTCATCTCATCTCCTCTCCTCTCCTCTCCTCTCCTCTCCTCTCCTCTCCTCTCCTCTCCTCTCCTCTCCTCTCCTCCATCCCCCCTCATCTCCTCTCCTCTCCTACCCCTCCTCTCCTACCCCTCCTTTCTTCTACCATTAATAACCACCAATCACTATGTCTAACTCAGCAGTGTTACTGCTATACATCAATTAATTTGCAAAAGCACATATCAATTGTTTTGTGTTTTAGTGACTGACACTAGAGTTTGTTGAGGCATACAGGTTGTATCAGGTTGTACAGGTTGTATCTGATGAGTGGGAAACCAAGTTAAGACATAAAGGTTTTCACTCTCGACAAGATTTTGTGAAAAAGTGTTGCATTGCTGCCCTGAAGTTGGGGGGCGGCAGGTTAGCCTAGTGGTTAGAGCGTTGGACCAGTAACCATAAAGGTTGCAAGAACGAATCCCCGAGCTGACAAGGTACTCATCTGTCCCTCTGCCCCTGAACAAGGCAGTTAACCCACTGTTCCTAGACCAGTTAACCCACTGTTCCTAGACCAGTTAACCCACTGTTCCTAGACCAGTTAACCCACTGTTCCTAGACCAGTTAACCCACTGTTCCTAGACCAGTTAACCCACTGTTCCTAGACCAGTTAACCCACTGTTCCTAGACCAGTTATCCCACTGTTCCTAGACCAGTTAACCCACTGTTCCTAGACCAGTTAACCCACTGTTCCTAGACCAGTTAACCCACTGTTCCTAGACCAGTTAACCCACTGTTCCTAGACCAGTTAACCCACTGTTCCTAGACCAGTTAACCCACTGTTCCTAGACCAGTTAACCCACTGTTCCTAGACCAGTTAACCCACTGTTCCTAGACCAGTTAACCCACTGTTCCTAGACCAGTTAACCCACTGTTCCTAGACCAGTTAACCCACTGTTCCTAGACCAGTTAACCCACTGTTCCTAGACCAGTTATCCCACTGTTCCTAGACCAGTTAACCCACTGTTCCTAGACCAGTTAACCCACTGTTCCTAGACCAGTTAACCCACTGTTCCTAGACCAGTTAACCCACTGTTCCTAGACCAGTTAACCCACTGTTCCTAGACCAGTTAACCCACTGTTCCTAGACCGGTTAACCCACTGTTCCTAGACCGGTTAACCCACTGTTCCTAGACCAGTTAACCCACTGTTCCTAGACCAGTTAACCCACTGTTCTTAGACCAGTTAACCCACTGTTCCTAGACCAGTTAACCCACTGTTCCTAGACCAGTTAACCCACTGTTCCTAGACCAGTTAACCCACTGTTCCTAGACCAGTTAACCCACTGTTCCTAGACCAGTTATCCCACTGTTCCTAGACCAGTTAACCCACTGTTCCTAGACCAGTTAACCCACTGTTCCTAGACCAGTTAACCCACTGTTCCTAGACCAGTTAACCCACTGTTCCTAGACCAGTTAACCCACTGTTCCTAGACCAGTTAACCCACTGTTCCTAGACCGGTTAACCCACTGTTCCTAGACCAGTTAACCCACTGTTCCTAGACCAGTTAACCCACTGTTCCTAGACCAGTTTACCCACTGTTCCTAGACCAGTTAACCCACTGTTCCTAGACCAGTTAACCCACTGTTCTTAGACCAGTTAACCCACTGTTCCTAGACCAGTTAACCCTCTGTTCCTAGACCAGTTATTGAAAATAAGAATTAGTTCTTGACTGACTTGCCTGGTTAAATCAAATAAAACGTTTATCGTCAATGGTCGGTGGGAACGTGTTGTTCTGGAGGATGATCGTTCCACACTGAATATTTAATCAGACTTGTTAGAGTCTTCTGATGACATTGATGTGGGAAGAAACGGAGATCAACGGTGGTTGTTGTCACAGAAGAAGTTAAACCGAGGTTTTGACATCAGTGGAATCAGCTCGGTGGAAGCAGACAAGAGGAGGGAACTCCCTTTTTCGCCCGAGTGCTTGAATAGGACCTGTGACGAAATTTACATTAGACCAAGTAGGCGGACGGTGTGAACAGGTTAATAAATCTACAACAAAACGAAAGACCAGAGAACGTGCGAACATGCGTCCCCGTGCTGAAATATAGGCCAGTGAGACCGACAGCGTGAGCTGGAAGGTAAAGACACTCTGAAACCTTTTTCTCCAGTAAAGAGGATGAAGGCAACACACGAGACACAGAGGAGAATGCAGACACAGAGTGACAATAACAGTGACTGAATTTGTCTTTCTCTTCTAATTCCTTACTTTACTTTTTTTGTTAGAACCAAAATGGGCCTTCAAATGCCGCGGTGGACACCTCTCACCTCTACTTTGTAGCTGACAAAGTCTCAGCCTCAGTCTCAGCCTCAGCTAATCAACCTTACCGTTCCCTGGACACTGCCTACCACCGCAGTCACTCGCTCCATAAAACCCTTACTGCATGAAAGGATCAAGTCAAAGAGGGAGAGAAGGTAAGAGAGAGAGGTGGAGAGATCAAGTCAGAGGGAGAGAAGGTAAGAGAGAGAGGTGGAGAGATCAAATCAGAGAGGGAGAGAAGGTAAGAGAGAGAGGTGGAGAGATCAAGTCAAAGAGGGAGAGAGGTGGAGAGATCAAATCAGAGGGAGAGAAGGTAAGAGAGAGAGGTGGAGAGATCAAATCAGAGGGAGAGAAGGTAAGAGAGAGAGGTGGAGAGATCAAATCAGAGGGAGAGAAGGGTAAGAGAGAGAGGTGGAGAGAAGCTACTATTGATAGAGCAGGAACACTTGTTTGAATTAGTCAATTAGTCAATTAGTCGCCTCCTCCATCACCCCCCCCCCACCTCCCTCCACCAACCTCCTCCCCTTCTCATCAAATCCCTGTCTCTGTCCCTCCCTCCCTTTCTACTCTCTCTATGACTCTATTCAACAGCTGGTGAGGGTGAAGACAGGATGAGACAGGGGAAGAAGGGAAAAAAAGACCATTAGGGAGAGATGTTCCACTTTCTGCACACTCTGTTCCTGTTCCGTTCTACAGGGTTCCACGCTCCGCGGATGGCTGTGTTTTTGTTATTTAGCATTTTAAGATGCGAAAGGCTCTCTCTCTGTCTCTCTGTCTCTCTGTCTCTCTGTCTCTCCGTCGCTCTGTCTCTCTGTCTCCGTCGCTCTGTCTCTCCGTCGCTCTGTCTCTCTGTCTCTATGTCTCTCTGTCTCTCTGTCTCTCTGTCGCTCTGTCTCTCTGTCGCTCTGTCTCTCTGTCTCTCTGTCTCTCTGTCTCTGTCTCTCTGTCTCTCTGTCTCTATGTCTCTATGTTTCTCTGTCGCTCTGTCGCTCTGTCGCTCTGTCGCTCTGTCTCTCTCTCTCTATGTCTCTATGTCTCTCTGTCTCTCTGTCTCTCTGTCGCTCTGTCTCTCTGTCTCTCTGTCTCTGTCTCTATGTTTCTCTGTCTCTCTGTCGCTCTGTCTCTCTGTCGCTCTGTCTCTCTGTCGCTCTGTCTCTCTGTCTCTGTCTCTCTGTCTCTGTCTCTCTGTCTCTGTCTCTGTCTCTGTCTCTGTCTCTCTGTCTCTCTCTCTCTCTCTGTCTCTCTGTCTCTGTCTCTGTCTCTCTGTCTCTCTGTCTCTCTCTCTCTCGTGGCGTGACATAGAAAGGGAACCGTGTGTCACATTGATTATCTTCCCCAGCCAGTCATAGAGAGGGATGCCACTGAGACAATCAGCTGCTGTAGGATGTCCATGTATGGTAAGTTCATTAATAAATTCTACCATCGACTAATGCTTGATAAGTACGTATCAGCTAAGTCCAAATTGTTGACGTTTCCATGACATTTCCATGTAATGTTTACATACAGTTAATCAAGCCCTATTCAATGTCAGTCTTAATAGCTCCACGTGTCACATTTATCACAGTCAGCCCCATATATATATATATATATATATGTATTTCTCTTCCCCAGAATTTATTGTTGTTCAGCCTTCATCTCACGACACCAGAGAGTAGTTTCTGTCTACCGGTTTGACTTCCAACGTGGCTCACTTCACCAACATCAGACAGAGTAGTTTCTGTCTACCGGTTTGACTTCCAACGTGGCTCACTTCACCAACATCAGACAGAGTAGATTCTGTCTACCGGTTTGACTTCCAACGTGGCTCACTTCACCAACATCAGACAGAGTAGATTCTGTCTACCGGTTTGACTTCCAACGTGGCTCACTTCACCAACATCAGACAGAGTAGATTCTGTCTACCGGTTTGACTTCCAACGTGGCTCACTTCACCAACATCAGACAGAGTAGTTTCTGTCTACCGGTTTGACTTCCAACGTGGCTCACTTCACCAACATCAGACAGAGTAGATTCTGTCTACCGGTTTGACTTCCAACGTGGCTCACTTCACCAACATCAGACAGAGTAGTTTCTGTCTACCGGTTTGACTTCCAACGTGGCTCACTTCACCAACATCAGACAGAGTAGTTTCTGTCTACCGGTTTGACTTCCAACGTGGCTCACTTCACCAACATCAGACAGAGTAGATTCTGTCTACCGGTTTGACTTCCAACGTGGCTCACTTCACCAATATCAGACAGAGTAGATTTGGGAAACCAAGATGGTTCTCCAGCCAAATGCGTTGGAGCTCTGGGAAGGAGAAATAAACAGAGGATTTCAAGATAGTTACACAGAACAATAATGTTTTTGTAACCATACAGTCATTTGTAGAAGATAAGATAAGGGACTAGAATAAGATAAGGGTCTAGAATAAGATAAGGGTCTAGGATAAGATAAGGGTCTAGAATAAGATAAGGGTCTAAGATAAAATAAGGGTCTCACACACACACACACACACACACACACACACACACACACACACACACACACACACACACACACACACACACACACACACACACACACACACACTAATCTATTGTGGCCAGACTATGGTGCCATAGATCTGTCATGGTGCAATGGGATGAGTTGCAACGCATGAGTAGTGATGTTATTTCTGGTGTTTGGGTTTTTCGTCACTAACTATATGAACAAATGATGATTATGCAGGAGTTAGCATCTTTTGATTTTTGGAAGGTGGAGGGGAGATTTGGCCTACAGATGATGTGTCCGTATCTTGCAGAGAGAAGGTGGAGGGGAGAAAGTCAAGAAATCAGTATGAAAGATTCCCATTGGATGGAGAGAGAGAGAGAGAGAGAGAGAGAGAGAGAGAGAGAGAGAGAGAGAGAGAGAGAGAGAGAGAGAGAGAGAGATAAAGAGAGAGAGAGATAAAGAGAGAGAGAGACAGAGAGACAGGGATAAAAAAGAGAGAGACAGAGACGGAGAGGGAGAGATGTAATAAAGAGAGGGAGACAGAGAGACAGAGAGACAGAGATAATAAAGAGAGAGAGAGAGACAGAGACAGAGAGACATAGATAATAAAGACAGAGAGAGATAATAGAGAGAGAGAGATAATAAAGCGAGAGAGAGAGAGAGAGAGAGAGAGAGATAGAGATAATAAAGAGAGAGAGAGAGAGAGATAATAAAGCGAGAGAGAGAGAGACAGAGATAATAAAGGGAGAGAGAGAGAGAGATAATAAAGCGCGAGAGAGAGAGAGACAGAGATAATAAAGCGAGAGAGAGAGAGATAATAAAGAGAGAGAGAGAGATAGATAGATAATAAAGAGAGAGAGAGACAGAGATAATAAAGTGAGACAGAGAGATAGAGATAATAAAGAGAGAGACAAAGATAATAAAGAGAGAGAGAGAGAGACAGAGAGACAGAGAGACAGAGAGACCAAGAGACAGAGAGAGAGAGATAATAGAGAGAGAGAGAGACCTGAGAGCACAGCAGGAAAGGGTGGCCACAGCACTGATGGGAGTGATTGAAAAGGCTTCTTCTACTTTCCCGCACGCCCAAGTGGTTATCTCCACTCTGCTACCACGAAAATACTTTCACCCTGCCACAATACAGCGGGTAAATGCAAGTATTTCCCATGACTGTGCCCCAAAACCAAATGTTTTCCTGGCCCACCACTCCACCCTGGACTTGAACAGCCTCTATGACCAGGTCCACCTCTACAAGGCAGCAGTGCCCACCTTTGCCCGAACTCTAAAGGACATCGCTCTCAAACGTATCCCCAACACTTCACACAGGAGCAACAGATCAATAGACACCCCACCCAGACCAGCGAGACACCCTCCCAGACCTGCAGGACCCCCCCTGGACCTACACATAGAGGACCCACGCTGTGGTCCTTCTGTGGCTCAGTTGGTAGAGCATGGCGCTTGTAACGCCAGGGTAGTGGGTTCGATTCCCGGGACCACCCATACGTAGAATGTATGCACACATGACTGTAAGTCGCTTTGGATAAAAGCGTCAGCTAAATGGCATATATTATTTATATTATATATTAAGAGGAATTACATCCAGACCACAGCACCCCCAGACACATCCACACCCCCACCCCAACCAATCAACACCCCCACTTTAACCATGCCCACACCCCATTTAGGCCCCCTCAGATCAGACCTATGCCACCCCTGCCCACCCCATGCACCCCACCACCGCAAAGAGGGCCTCTACATGGAAGCCACACATACGCCCAGGTAGTGAGCGGGCAAACAGTCCCAAACCCCACTCTCACACTCGCCCAAGTCAATGGCATGTACCAGATGCTCAGCAGGCTCTGCTCACACTTACTGGCCTGAGGCCAAACCACGGCCAGCAACATTGGACACTTTATGGAACACAAAGCCTTCACTATATTATCCTGGAATATCCAAGGCCTGAGGTCATCTACCTTTGGCCTAAAGAGCAGGAACCCGGACTTCACCAAAGAAATCGGTAATACAGACATTGTCATCCTGCAAGAAACCTGGTATAGAGGATACGGACCCACTGGTTGCCCTCTAGGTTACAGAGAGCTGGTAGTCCCATCCACCAAACTACCAGGTGTTAAACAGGGAAGGGACTCAGGGGGTATGCTAATTTGGTATAGAGCAGACCTAACTCACTCCATTAAATTAATCAAAACAGGAAAATTCTACATTTGGCTAGAAATTCAAAAGGAAATTATCCTAACAGAGAAAAATGTCCTCCTGTGTGCTACCTATATCCCCCCACTAGAATCTCCATACTTTAATGAAGACAGCTTCTCCATCCTGAAGGGGGAAATCAATCATTTCCAGGCCCAGGGACATGTACTAGTCTGTGGCGACCTAAATGCCAGAACCGGACAAGAACCTGACACCCTCAGAACACAGGGGGACAAACACCTGCCTGGAGGTGACAGCATTCCCTCCCCCATATGCCCCCCTAGGCACAACTATGACAACATAACCAACAAAAACGGGTCACAACTCCTGCAGCTCTGTCACACGCTGGGTATGTACATAGTCAATGGTAGGCTTCGAGGGGACTCCTATGGTAGATACACCTATAGCTCATCTCTTGGCAGTAGTACTGTAGACTACTTTATCACTGACCTCAACCCAGAATCTCTCAGAGCTTTCACATTCAGCCCACTAACACCCCTATCAGACCACAGCAAAATCACACTCTACTTAAACAGAGCAATACTCAATCATGAGGCATCAAAGCCAAAGGAACTGAGTAACATTAAGAAATGCTATAGATGGAATAAATGCAGTTTGGAAACCTACCAAAAAACAATTAGGCAACAACAAATTCAATCCCTTTTAGACAATTTCCTGGGTAAAACGTTCCACTGTAATAGTGAATGTGTAAACTTGGCAGTAGAAAATCTTAACAGTATATTTGACCTCTCAGCTTCCCTATCAAATCTAAAACTCTCAAATAGAAAACCGAAGAAAATTAACAATAATGACAAATAGTTTGATGAAGAATGCAAAAATCTAAGAAAGAAATTGAGAAACCTGTCCAACCAAAACAATAGAGACCCGAAAAACCTGAGTCTATGCCTTCACTATGGTGAATAACTAAAACAATACAGAAATACACTACGGAAAAAGAAGGAACAGCATGTCAGAGATCAGCTCAATGCAATTGAAGAATCCATAGACTCGAACCACTTCTGGGAAAATTGGAAAACACTAAACAAACAACAACACAAAGAATTATCTATCCAAAATGTAGATGTACTGTATGTACTGTATGGGTAAACCACTTCTCCAATCTTTTTGGCTCTATAACAAAGAACAAAGAGCAAAAACATATACATGATCAAATACAGATCTTAGAATCAACTATTAAAGTCCAGAACCCACTGGATTCTCCAATTACATTGAATGAGTTACAGGACAAAATAAAAACCCTCCAACCCAGAAAGGCCTGTGGTGTTGATGGTATCCTTAATGAAATGATCAAATATACAGACGACAAATTCCAATTGGCTATACTAAAACTCTTTAACATCATCTTCCCCAATATTTGGAACCAAGGACTGATCACCCCAATCAACAAAAGTGGAGACAAATTTGACCCCAATAACTACAGTGGAATATGCGTCAACAGTAACCTGGGAAAATCCTCTGCATTATTATTAACAGCAACTCGTACATGAGGGTCTGCTATACAAACTGATGGAAATTGGTGTTGGGGGTAAAACATACAACATTATAAAATCCATGTGCACAAACATCAAGTGTGCGGTTAAAATTGGCAAAAAACACACACATTTCTTCACACAGGGTCGTGGAGTTAGACAGGGATGCAGCTTAAGCCCCACCCTCTTCAACATATATATCAACAAATTGGTGAGGGCACTAGAAAAGTCTGCAGCACCCGGCCTCACCCTGCTAGAATCCGAAGTCAAATGTCTGCTGTTTGCTGATGATCTGGTGCATCTGTCACCAACCAAGGAGGGCCTATAGCAGCACCTAGATCTTATGCACAGATTCTGTCAGACCTGGGCCCTGACAGTAAATCTCAGTAAGACCAAAATAATGGTGTTCCAAAAAAGGTCCAGTCACCAGGACCACAAACACAAATTCCATCTAGACACTGTTGCCCTAGAGCACACAAAACACTATACATACCTTGGCCTAAACATCAGCGCCACAGGTAACTTCCACAAAGCTGTGAACGATCTGAGAGACAAGGCAAGAAGGGCATTCTATGCCATCAAAAGGAACATACATTTCAACATACCAATTAGGATCTGTCTAAAAATACTTGAATCAGTCATCGAGCCCATTGCCCTTTATGGTAGTGAGGTCTGGGGTCCGCTCACCAACCAAGACTTCACAAAATGGGACAAACACAAAATTGAGACTCTGCACGCAGAATTCTGCAAAAATATCCTTCGTGTACAACGTAGAACACCAAATAATGCATGCAGAGCAGAATTAGGCCGATACCCACTAATTATCAAAATCCAGAAAAGAGCCGTTAAATTCTATAACCACCTAAAAGGAAGCGATTCACAAACCTTCCATAACAAAGCCATCACCTACAGAGAGATGAACCTGGAGAAGAGTCCCCTAAGCAAGCTGGTCCTGGGGCTCTCTTCACAAACACAAACACACCCTACAGAGCCCCAGGACAGCAGCACAATTAGACCCAACCAAATCATGAGAAAACAAAAAGATAATTACTTGACACATTGGAAAGAATTAACAAAAAAACAGAGCAAACTAGAATGCTATTTGGCCCTACACAGAGAGTACACAGCGGCAGAATACCTGACCACTGTGACTGACCCAAAATTAAGGAAAGCTTTGACTATGTACAGACTCAGTGAGCATAGCCTTGCTATTGAGAAAGGCCGCCGTAGGCAGACATGGCTCTCAAGAGAAGACAGGCTATGTGCTCACTGCACACAAAATGAGGTGGAAACTGAGCTGCACTTCTTAACCTCCTGCCAAATGTATGACCATATTAGAGATACATATTTCCCTCAGATTACACAGATCCACAAAGAATTCGAAAACAAATCCAATTTTGATAAACTCCCATATCTACTGGGTGAAATGCCACAGTGTGTCATCACAGCAGCAAAATTTGTGACCTGTTGCCACGAGAAAAGGGCAACCAGTGAAGAACAAACACCATTGTAAATACAACCCATATTTATGCTTATTTATTTTATCTTGTGTCCTTTAACCATTTGTTCATTGTTAAAACACTGTGTATATATATATAATATGACATTTGTAATATATTTATTGTTTTGAAACTTCTGTATGTGTAATGTTTACTGTTCATTTGTATTGTTTATTTCACTTTATATATTCACTTTATATATTATCTACCTCACTTGCTTTGGCAATGTTAACACGTTTCCCATGCCAATAAAGCCCTTGAATTGAACTGAATTGAATTGAGACAGAGATAATAAAGAGAGAGAGAGAGAAACAGAGAGACAGAGAGAGATAATAAAGAGAGAGACAGAGATAATAAAGAGAGAGAGATAATGAAGAGAGAGAGATAATACAGATAGAGAGAGACAGAGATAATAAAGGGAGAGAGAGACAGAGAGACAGAGAGAGAGATAATAAAGAGAGACAGAGAGACAGAGATAATAAAGAGAGAGAGAGAGACAGTTAAATAGATGGCCGGACAGAGCTGGGCTGAGATATTTTAGAGGTACATAGATGGCTGGACAGAGCTGGGCTGAGATATTTAGAGGTAAATAGATGGCTGGACAGAGCTGGGCTGAGAAATGCAGAGGTAAATAGATGGCTGGACAGAGCTGGGCTGAGATATTTAGAGGTAAATAGATGGCTGGACAGAGCTGGGCTGAGAAATGTAGAGGTAAATAGATGGCTGGACAGAGCTGGACAGAGCTGGGCTGAGATATTTTAGAGGTAAATAGATGGCTGGACAGAGCTGGGCTGAGATATTTAGAGGTAAATAGATGGCTGGACAGAGCTGGGCTGAGAAATGTAGAGGTAAATAGATGGCTGGACAGAGCTGGACAGAGCTGGGCTGAGATATTTAAAAAAATAAATATTATAAATATTATAAATAATATAAATAAATAAATATTTTTATATATATAGATATTTAGAGGTAAATAGATGGCTGGACAGAGCTGGACTGAGATATTTAGAGGTAAATAGATGGCTGGACAGAGCTGGGCTGAGATATTTAGAGGTAAATAGATGGCTGGACAGAGCTGGGCTGAGATATTTAGAGGTAAATAGATGGCTGGACAGAGCTGGACTGAGATATTTAGAGGTAAATAGATGGCTGGACAGAGCTGGACTGAGATATTTAGAGGTAAATAGATGGCTGGACAGAGCTGGACAGAGCTGGGCTGAGATATTTAGAGGTAAATAGATGGCTGGACAGAGCTGGACTGAGATATTTAGAGGTAAATAGATGGCTGGACAGAGCTGGGCTGAGATATTTAGAGGTAAATAGATGGCTGGACAGAGCTGGGCTGAGATATTTAGAGGTAAATAGATGGCTGGACAGAGCTGGACTGAGATATTTAGAGGTAAATAGATGGCTGGGAAGAGCTGGGCTGAGATATTTAGAGGTAAATAGATGGCTGGACAGAGCTGGGCTGAGATATTTAGAGGTAAATAGATGGCTGGACAGAGCTGGGCTGAGATATTTAGAGGTAAATAGATGGCCGGACAGAGCTGGACTGAGATATTTAGAGGTAAATAGATGGCTGGACAGAGCTGGGCTGAGAAAAGTAGAGGTAAATAGATGGCTGGACAGAGCTGGACAGAGCTGGGCTGAGATATTTAGAGGTAAATAGATGGCCGGACAGAGCTGGGCTGAGATATTTAGAGGTAAATAGATGGCTGGACAGAGCTGGACTGAGATATTTAGAGGTAAATAGATGGCTGGACAGAGCTGGGCTGAGATATTTAGAGGTAAATAGATGGCCGGACAGAGCTGGGCTGAGATATTTAGAGGTAAATAGATGGCTGGACAGAGCTGGACAGAGCTGGGCTGAGATATTTAGAGGTAAATAGATGGCTGGACAGAGCTGGACTGAGATATTTAGAGGTAAATAGATGGCTGGGAAGAGCTGGGCTGAGATATTTAGAGGTAAATAGATGGCTGGACAGAGCTGGATAGAGCTGGGCTGAGATATTTAGAGGTAAATAGATGGCTGGGAAGAGCTGGGCTGAGATATTTAGAGGTAAATAGATGGCTGGACAGAGCTGGATAGAGCTGGGCTGAGATATTTAGAGGTAAATAGATGGCTGGACAGAGCTGGACAGAGCTGGGCTGAGATATTTAGAGGTAAATAGATGGCTGGGAAGAGCTGGGCTGAGATATTTAGAGGTAAATAGATGGCTGGACAGAGCTGGGCTGAGATATTTAGAGGTAAATAGATGGCTGGACAGAGCTGGGCTGAGATATTTAGAGGTAAATAGATGGCTGGACAGAGCTGGGCTGAGATATTTAGAGGTAAATAGATGGCTGGACAGAGCTGGGCTGAGATATTTAGAGGTAAATAGATGGCTGGACAGAGCTGGGCTGAGATATTTAGAGGTAAATAGATGGCTTGACAGAGCTGGGCTGAGATATTTAGAGGTAAATAGATGGCTGGACAGAGCTGGGCTGAGATATTTAGAGGTAAATAGATGGCCGGACAGAGCTGGGCTGAGATATTTAGAGGTAAATAAATGGCTGGGAAGAGCTGGGCTGAGATATTTAGAGGTAAATAGATGGCTGGACAGAGCTGGGCTGAGATATTTTAGAGGTAAATAGATGGCTGGACAGAGCTGGGCTGAGATATTTAGAGGTAAATAGATGGCCGGACAGAGCTGGGCTGAGATATTTAGAGGTAAATAGATGGCTGGGAAGAGCTGGACAGAGCTGGACAGAGCCGGACAGAGCTGGGCTGAGATATTTAGAGGTAAATAGATGGCTGGACAGAGCTGGGCTGAGATATTTAGAGGTAAATAAATGGCTGGACAGAGCTGGACAGAGCTGGGCTGAGATATTTAGAGGTAAATAGATGGCTGGACAGAGCTGGGCTGAGATATTTAGAGGTAAATAGATGGCTGGACAGAGCTGGACAGAGCTGGGCTGAGATATTTAGAGGTACATAGATGGCTGGACAGAGCTGGGCTGAGATATTTAGAGGTAAATAGATGGCTGGACAGAGCTGGGCTGAGATATTTAGAGGTAAATAGATGGCTGGACAGAGCTGGGCTGAGGATGGCATGTCTTTGAAACTGCTGCTCTGCTTTGTGTGTGTAATGAAAACTGGATGAATGAATGAAAAAAAAAACACAAAAGGATGTTCATAAAAGTGCTATATATATAGGTATAGGATTTTGGTGGAATTGTTCCATTGTAATTTAAAAAAATGTCCATAATATATTTGCAGCTAATAGTGGAATGATAATGTTTCACAGTATTACTTATGTGCCAGTGTTGCGATTGGCTGTGATATTGGCCTCTTGATGTCCCGCACCAGACTGGCATCTGTTGTCAAACTGGGAAAGCTTTGTTGACTACTGGAAGTCACTAATTTCCTGGTTGCTGAAATTGTACACTGTTTGCTCAATTTCAGTTTATGTGAGAAAACAAGCACTGAATATTGTAGATAATAATTGTGCTATCTAAATCACTGTGAAATATATTTTTTGAAATATATTTATTTTATTTTATTTTGTTTAAAAAAATAAATAATTAACAGCTGTTTGAAGCTGGTGGACCAAAGCCGAAAGTTATTTTCGGCAGACAGACCCTAACCCCCGATCTACAAACAGCACTATGACAGACCCTAACCCCCGATCTACAAACAACACTATGACAGACCCTAACCCCCGATCTACAAACAGCACTATGACAGACCCTAACCCCGATCTACAAACAGCACTATGACAGACCCTAACCCCCGATCTACAAACAGCACTATGACAGACCCTAACCCCCGATCTACAAACAGCACTATGACAGACCCTAACCCTCGATCTACAAACAGCACTATGACAGACAGACCCTAACCCCCGATCTACAAACAGCACTATGACAGACCCTAACCCCCGATCTACAAACAGCACTATGACAGACCCTAACCCCCGATCTACAAACAGCACCATGACAGACCCTAACCCCCGATCTACAAACAGCACTATGACAGACAGACGCTAACCCTCGATCTACAAACAGCACTATGACAGACAGACGCTAACCCTCGATCTACAAACAGCACTATGACAGACAGACGCTAACCCTCGATCTACAAACAGCACTATGACAGACAGACGCTAACCCTCGATCTACAAACAGCACTATGACAGACAGACGCTAACCCCCGATCTTCAAACAGCACTATGACAGACCCTAACCCCCAATCTACAAACAGCACTATGACAGACCCTAACCCCCGATCTACAAACAGCACCATGACAGACCCTAACCCCCAATCTACAAACAGCACTATGACAGACAGACCCTAACCCTCAATCTACAAACAGCACTATGACAGACAGACGCTAACCCTCGATCTACAAACAGCACTATGACAGACAGACGCTAACCCTCGATCTACAAACAGCACTATGACAGACAGACGCTAACCCTCGATCTACAAACAGCACTATGACAGACAGACGCTAACCCTCGATCTACAAACAGCACTATGACAGACAGACGCTAACCCCCGATCTTCAAACAGCACTATGACAGACCCTAACCCCCAATCTACAAACAGCACTATGACAGACCCTAACCCCCGATCTACAAACAGCACTATGACAGACCCTAACCCCCAATCTACAAACAGCACTATGACAGACAGACCCTAACCCTCGATCTACAAACAGCACTATGACAGACATACGCTAACCCCCGATCTACAAACAGCACTATGACAGACCCTAAACCCCGATCTACAAACAGCACTATGACAGACATACGCTAACCCCCGATCTACCATCAGCACTATGATAGACAGACGCTAACCCCCGATCTACAAACAGCACTATAACAGACATACCCTAACCCCCGATCTACAAACAGCACCATGACAGACCCTAACCCTCGATCTACAAACAGCACTATGACAGACAGACCCTAACCCCCGATCTACAAACAACACTATGACAGACCCTAACCCCCGATCTACAAACAGCACTAAAGCTCAAACACACAAACACATACATTTACAAACAGACACAGTGAGAGAGATACACACTGGAAAAGAGGCCATCTACCAATGAACAAGAGACCTGTGTAGCCTAGCAACAGCAAACAGTTTGGCTTCATGGCCAAGAGACAGGGCCGACCGCTGGGGGAATGTTTTGCCAAGCCTTCATGTAAATGGGTGAGAGAGAGGGCTAATTACTGGGGGAACGTTTGGCCAAGCCTTCATTTAAATGGGGGAGAGAGAGGGCTAATTACTGGGGGAACGTTTGGCCAAGCCTTCATGTAAATGGGGGAGAGAGAGGGCTAATTACTGGGGGAACGTTTGGCCAAGCCTTCATGTAAATGGGTGAGAGAGAGGGCTAATTACTGGGGGAACGTTTGGCCAAGCCTTCATGTAAATGGGGGAGAGAGAGGGCTGATCGCTGGGGGAATGTTTGGCTTTCATGTAAATTGGGGAGAGAGAGGGCTGATCGATGGGGGAATGTTTGGCCAAGCCTTCATGTAAATGGGGGAGAGAGAGGGCTGATCGCTGGGGGGAAATTTGGCATTATAGTCTGACTCGAGCTCCACCCCCTGTGGCACACACCAATCAGAAGAAGACACACACACACACACACACACACACACACACACACACACACACACACACACACACACACACACACACACACACACACACACAAAACTAATTCACATTCAACATTCATAGAGCTCCTTCCAAAACTCCTTCCCGAACTCTCTCCATAATGTCCAACAGCCCATCGATCATGCTGCTAAACAGAACTTTTTGGCTGGTCGTTGTCTCAGCACCTGCTGTCGTCTGGCACAGGGGATATGGGGAGGTGGAGAGGAGGCATTTTAAATTGTCTATTTATTTAACTAGTTTTACATTTTTTGGAGGGCGGCACAAGACAGCTCCAGCATGCCAGCCCAGATAGCCAGCTTCCCCAACTTAATATAAAGGTATTCACTTAATTGCCCTTAAAGGGAGAATCAAATCTATAACTGATTTGATTACAGAGATGGAGGCATAAATCAATTGTAAACAAAAGGAAGAGAAGAGAAAATAAGTTTGATTCTGTGGGAGAAACGCAAGAGAAAAAGAAACAACAAAAAGCTTGAAAACCAGTCAGATCTGTAGAGAGGTTGAACCTCTGACCTCCACGGCTCTAAGCCCCTGATGTTTTCAGGAGACCCCCAGTCAGATCTGTAGAGAGGTTGAACCTCTGACCTCCACGGCTCTAAGCCCCTGATGTTTTCAGGAGACCCCCAGTCAGATCTGTAGAGAGGTTGAACCTCTGACCTCCACGGCTCTAAGCCCCTGATGTTTTCAGGAGACCCCCAGACAGATCTGTAGAGAGGTTGAACCTCTGACCTCCACGGCTCTAAGCCCCTGATGTTTTCAGGAGACCCCCAGTCAGATCTGTAGAGAGGTTGAACCTCTGACCTCCACGGCTCTAAGCCCCTGATGTTTTCAGGTGACCCCCAGTCAGATCTGTAGAGAGGTTGAACCTCTGACCTCCACGGCTCTAAGCCCCTGATGTTTTCAGGAGACCCCCAGTCAGATCTGTAGAGAGGTTGAACCTCTGACCTCCACGGCTCTAAGCCCCTGATGTTTTCAGGAGACCCCCAGTCAGATCTGTAGAGAGGTTGAACCTCTGACCTCCACGGCTCAAAGCCCCTGATGTTTTCAGGAGACCCCCAGTCAGATCTGTAGAGAGGTTGAACCTCTGACCTCCACGGCTCTAAGCCCCTGATGTTTTCAGGAGACCCCCTGTCAGATAAATCACGTTTTCTTGGCCGCATACATAGATTTGCTCAGGTGCAGAGATATGCGTGTGTTTCTCACTCTAACAGTGCAGAGATATGCGTGTGTTTCTCACTCTAACAGTGTAGAGATATGCGTGTTTCTCACTCTAACAGTGCAGAGATATGCGTGTGTTTCTCACTCTAACAGTGCAGAGATATGCGTGTGTTTCTCACTCTAACAGTGCAGAGATATGCGTGTGTTTCTCACTCTAACAGTGCAGAGATATGCGTGTGTTTCTCACTCTAACAGTGTAGAGATATGCGTGTGTTTCTCACTCTAACAGTGCAGGGTCTCAGCCTCCAGTATTTATGCTGCAGTAGTTTGTGTCGGGGGGCTAGGGTCAGTTTGTTATATCTGGAGTACCCCTCCTGTCCTAATTCGGTGTCCTGTGTGAATCTAAGTGTGCGTTCTCTAATTCTCTCCTTCTTTCTTTCTCTCTCTCGGAGGACCTGAGCCCTAGGACCATGCCCCAGGACTACCTGACATGATGACTCCTTGCTGTCCCCAGTCCACCTGGCCATGCTGCTGCTCCAGTTTCAACTGACCTGAGCCCTAGGACCATGCCCCAGGACTACCTGACATGATGACTCCTTGCTGTCCCCAGTCCACCTGGCCATGCTGCTGCTCCAGTTTCAACTGTTCTGCCTTGTTATTATTCGACCATGCTGGTCATTTATGAACATTTGAACATCTTGGCCATGTTCTGTTATAATCTCTACCCGGCACAGCCAGAAGAGGACTGGCCACCCCACATAGCCTGGTTCCTCTCTAGGTTTCTTCCTAGGTTTTGGCCTTTCTAGGGAGTTTTTCCTAGCCACCGTGCTTCTACACCTGCATTGCTTGCTGTTTGGGGTTTTAGGCTGGGTTTCTGTACAGCACTTTGAGATATCAGCTGATGTACGAAGGGCTATATAAATAAATCTGATTTGATTTGATTTTAGATATGCGTGTGTTTCTCACTCTAACAGTGCAGAGATATGCGTGTGTTTCTCACTCTAACAGTGCAGAGATATGCGTGTGTTTCTCACTCTAACAGTGCAGTGATATGCGTGTGTTTCTAACTCTAACAGTGCAGAGATATGCGTGTGTTTCTCACTCTAACAGTGCAGAGATATGCGTGTGTTTCTCACTCTAACAGTGCAGAGATATGCGTGTGTTTCTCACTCTAACAGTGCAGAGATATGCGTGTGTTTCTCACTCTAACAGTGCAGAGATATGCGTGTGTTTCTCACTCTAACAGTGCAGAGATATGCGTGTGTTTCTCACTCTAACAGTACAGAGATATGCGTGTGTTTCTCACTCTAACAGTGCAGAGATATGCGTGTGTTTCTCACTCTAACAGTGCAGAGATATGCGTGTGTTTCTCACTCTAACAGTGCAGAGATATGCGTGTGTTTCTCACTCTAACAGTGCAGAGATATGCGTGTGTTTCTAACTCTAACAGTGCAGAGATATGCGTGTTTCTCACTCTAACAGTGCAGAGATATGCGTGTGTTTCTCACTCTAACAGTGCAGAGATATGCGTGTGTTTCTAACTCTAACAGTGCAGAGATATGCGTGTGTTTCTCACTCTAACAGTGCAGAGATATGTGTGTGTTTCTCACTCTAACAGTGCAGAGATATGCGTGTGTTTCTCACTCTAACAGTGCAGAGATATGCGTGTGTTTCTCACTCTAACAGTGCAGAGATATGCGTGTGTTTCTAACTCTAACAGTGCAGAGATATGCGTGTGTTTCTAACTCTAACAGTGCAGAGATATGCGTGTGTTTCTCACTCTAACAGTGCAGAGATATGCGTGTGTTTCTCACTCTAACAGTGCAGAGATATGCGTGTGTTTCTCACTCTAACAGTGCAGAGATATGCGTGTGTTTCTCACTCTAACAGTGCAGAGATATGTGTGTTTCTCACTCTAACAGTGCAGAGATATATGCGTGTGTTTCTAACTCTAACAGTGCAGAGATATGCGTGTGTTTCTCACTCTAACAGTGCAGAGATATGTGTGTTTCTCACTCTAACAGTGCAGAGATATGTGTGTTTCTCACTCTAACAGTGCAGAGATATGTGTGTGTTTCTAACTCTAACAGTGCAGAGATATGCGTGTGTTTCTCACTCTAACAGTGCAGAGATATGCGTGTGTTTCTAACTCTAACAGTGCAGAGATATGCGTGTGTTTCTCACTCTAACAGTGCAGAGATATGTGTGTGTTTCTCACTCTAACAGTGCAGAGATATGCGTGTGTTTCTCACTCTAACAGTGCAGAGATATGCGTGTGTTTCTCACTCTAACAGTGCAGAGATATGCGTGTGTTTCTAACTCTAACAGTGCAGAGATATGCGTGTGTTTCTAACTCTAACAGTGCAGAGATATGCGTGTGTTTCTCACTCTAACAGTGCAGAGATATGCGTGTGTTTCTCACTCTAACAGTGCAGAGATATGTGTGTGTTTCTCACTCTAACAGTGCAGAGATATGCGTGTGTTTCTCACTCTAACAGTGCAGAGATATGCGTGTGTTTCTCACTCTAACAGTGCAGAGATATGCGTGTGTTTCTCACTCTAACAGTGCAGAGATATGCGTGTTTCTCACTCTAACAGTGCAGAGATATGCGTGTGTTTCTCACTCTAACAGTGCAGAGATATGCGTGTGTTTCTCACTCTAACAGTGCAGAGATATGCGTGTGTTTCTCACTCTAACAGTGCAGAGATATGCGTGTGTTTCTCACTCTAACAGTGCAGAGATATGTGTGTGTTTCTCACTCTAACAGTGCAGAGATATGCGTGTGTTTCTCACTCTAACAGTGCAGAGATATGCGTGTGTTTCTCACTCTAACAGTGCAGAGATATGCGTGTGTTTCTCACTCTAACAGTGCAGAGATATGCGTGTGTTTCTCACTCTAACAGTGCAGAGATATGCGTGTGTTTCTCACTCTAACAGTGCAGAGATATGCGTGTGTTTCTCACTCTAACAGTGCAGAGATATGTGTGTTTCTCACTCTAACAGTGCAGTGATATGCGTGTTTCTCACTCTAACAGTGCAGAGATATGCGTGTGTTTCTCACTCTAACAGTGCAGAGATATGCGTGTGTTTCTCACTCTAACAGTGCAGAGATATGCGTGTGTTTCTCACTCTAACAGTGCAGAGATATGCGTGTGTTTCTCACTCTAACAGTGCAGAGATATGCGTGTTTCTCACTCTAACAGTGCAGAGATATGCGTGTGTTTCTCACTCTAACAGTGCAGAGATATGTGTGTTTCTCACTCTAACAGTGCAGAGATATGCGTGTGTTTCTCACTCTAACAGTGCAGAGATATGTGTGTTTCTCACTCTAACAGTGCAGAGATATGCGTGTGTTTCTCACTCTAACAGTGCAGAGATATGCGTGTTTCTCACTCTAACAGTGCAGAGATATGCGTGTGTTTCTCACTCTAACAGTGCAGACATATGCGTGTTTCTCACTCTAACAGTGCAGAGATATGCGTGTGTTTCTCACTCTAACAGTGCAGAGATATGCGTGTGTTTCTCACTCTAACAGTGCAGAGATATGCGTGTTTCTCACTCTAACAGTGCAGAGATATGCGTGTGATTCTCACTCTAACAGTGCAGAGATATGCGTGTTTCTCACTCTAACAGTGCAGAGATATGCGTGTGTTTCTCACACTAACAGTGCAGAGATATGCGTGTTTCTCACTCTAACAGTGCAGAGATATGCGTGTGTTTCTCACTCTAACAGTGCAGAGATATTCGTGTGTTTCTCACTCTAACAGTGCAGAGATATGCGTGTGTTTCTCACTCTAACAGTGCAGAGATATGCGTGTTTCTCACTCTAACAGTGCAGAGATATGCGTGTGTTTCTCACTCTAACAGTGCAGAGATATGCGTGTTTCTCACTCTAACAGTGCAGAGATATGCGTGTGTTTCTCACTCTAACAGTGCAGAGATATGCGTGTTTCTCACTCTAACAGTGCAGAGATATGCGTGTGTTTCTCACTCTAACAGTGCAGAGATATGCGTGTGTTTCTCACTCTAACAGTGCAGAGATATGCGTGTGTTTCTCACTCTAACAGTGCAGAGATATGCGTGTTTCTCACTCTAACAGTGCAGAGATATGCGTGTGTTTCTCACTCTAACAGTGCAGAGATATGCGTGTGTTTCTCACTCTAACAGTGCAGAGATATGCGTGTGTTTCTCACTCTAACAGTGCAGAGATATGCGTGTGTTTCTCACTCTAACAGTGCAGAGATATGCGTGTGTTTCTCACTCTAACAGTGCAGAGATATGCGTGTGTTTCTCACTCTAACAGTGCAGAGATATGCGTGTGTTTCTCACTCTAACAGTGCAGAGATATGCGTGTGTTTCTCACTCTAACAGTGCAGAGATATGCGTGTGTTTCTCACTCTAACAGTGCAGAGATATGCGTGTGTTTCTCACTCTAACAGTGCAGAGATATGCGTGTGTTTCTCACTCTAACAGTGCAGAGATATGCGTGTGTTTCTCACTCTAACAGTGCAGAGATATGCATGTGTTTCTCACTCTAACAGTGCAGAGATATGCGTGTGTTTCTCACTCTAACAGTGCAGAGATATGCGTGTGTTTCTCACTCTAACAGTGCAGAGATATGCGTGTGTTTCTCACTCTAACAGTGCAGAGATATGCGTGTGTTTCTCACTCTAACAGTGCAGAGATATGCGTGTGTTTCTCACTCTAACAGTGCAGAGATATGTGTGTTTCTCACTCTAACAGTGCAGAGATATGCGTGTGTTTCTCACTCTAACAGTGCAGAGATATGCGTGTGTTTCTCACTCTAACAGTGTAGAGATATGCGTGTGTTTCTCACTCTAACAGTGCAGAGATATGCGTGTGTTTCTCACTCTAACAGTGTAGTGATATGCGTGTGTTTCTCACTCTAACAGTGCAGAGATATGCGTGTGTTTCTCACTCTAACAGTGTAGAGATATGCGTGTTTCTCACTCTAACAGTGCAGAGATATGCGTGTGTTTCTCACTCTAACAGTGCAGAGATATGCGTGTGTTTCTCACTCTAACAGTGCAGAGATATGCATGTGTTTCTCACTCTAACAGTGCAGAGATATGCGTGTGTTTCTCACTCTAACAGTGCAGAGATATGCGTGTGTTTCTCACTCTAACAGTGCAGAGATGTGCGTGTGTTTCTCACTCTAACAGTGCAGAGATATGCGTGTTTCTCACTCTAACAGTGCAGAGATATGCGTGTGTTTCTCACTCTAACAGTGCAGAGATATGCGTGTGTTTCTCACTCCACCAGTGCAGAGATATGCGTGTTTCTCACTCTAACAGTGTAGAGATATGCGTGTTTCTCACTCTAACAGTGCAGTGATATGCGTGTGTTTCTAACTCTAACAGTGCAGAGATATGCGTGTGTTTCTAACTCTAACAGTGCAGTGATATGTGTGTGTTTCTCAGTCTAACAGTGCAGAGATATGCGTGTTTCTCACTCTAACAGTGCAGAGATATGCGTGTGTTTCTAACTCTAACAGTGCAGTGATATGCGTGTGTTTCTCAGTCTAACAGTGCAGAGATATGCGTGTTTCTCACTCTAACAGTGCAGAGATATGTGTGTTTCTCACTCTAACAGTGTAGAGATATGCGTGTGTTTCTAACTCTAACAGTGCAGAGATATGCGTGTGTTTCTAACTCTAACAGTGCAGAGATATGTGTGTTTCTCACTCTAACAGTGCAGAGATATGTGTGTGTTTCTAACTCCACCAGTGCAGAGATATGCGTGTGTTTCTCACTCTAACAGTGCAGAGATATGCGTGTGTTTCTCACTCTAACAGTGCAGAGATGTGCGTGTGTTTCTCACTCTAACAGTGCAGAGATGTGCGTGTGTTTCTCACTCTAACAGTGTAGAGATATGCGTGTTTCTCACTCTAACAGTGCAGAGATATGCGTGTGTTTCTCACTCTAACAGTGTAGAGATATGCGTGTGTTTCTCACTCTAACAGTGCAGAGATATGCGTGTGTTTCTCACTCCACCAGTGCAGAGATATGCGTGTGTTTCTCACTCTAACAGTGCAGAGATATGCGTGTGTTTCTCACTCTAACAGTGCAGAGATATGCGTGTGTTTCTCACTCCACCAGTGCAGAGATATGCGTGTTTCTCACTCTAACAGTGCAGAGATATGCGTGTGTTTCTCACTCTAACAGTGCAGAGATATGCGTGTGTTTCTCACTCTAACAGTGCAGAGATATGCGTGTGTTTCTCACTCTAACAGTGCAGAGATATGCGTGTGTTTCTCACTCTAACAGTGCAGAGATATGCGTGTGTTTCTCACTCCAACAGTGTAGAGATATGCGTGTTTCTCACTCTAACAGTGTAGAGATATGCGTGTTTCTCACTCTAACAGTGCAGAGATATGCATGTGTTTCTCACTCTAACAGTGTAGAGATATGCGTGTTTCTCACTCTAACAGTGCAGAGATATGCATGTGTTTCTCACTCTAACAGTGTAGAGATATGCGTGTTTCTCACTCTAACAGTGCAGAGATATGCATGTGTTTCTCACTCTAACAGTGTAGAGATATGCGTGTTTCTCACTCTAACAGTGCAGAGATATGCGTGTGTTTCTCACTCTAACAGTGCAGAGATATGCGTGTGTTTCTCACTCTAACAGTGCAGAGATATGCGTGTTTCTCACTCCACCAGTGCAGAGATATGCGTGTTTCTCACTCTAACAGTGTAGAGATATGCGTGTTTCTCACTCTAACAGTGTAGAGATATGCGTGTTTCTCACTCTAACAGTGTAGAGATATGCGTGTTTCTCACTCTAACAGTGCAGAGATATGCATGTGTTTCTCACTCTAACAGTGTAGAGATATGCGTGTTTCTCACTCTAACAGTGCAGATATATGCGTGTGTTTCTCACTCTAACAGTGTAGAGATATGCGTGTTTCTCACTCTAACAGTGCAGAGATATGCGTGTGTTTCTCACTCTAACAGTGCAGAGATATGCGTGTGTTTCTCACTCTAACAGTGCAGAGATATGCGTGTGTTTCTCACTCTAACAGTGCAGAGATATGCGTGTGTTTCTCACTCTAACAGTGTAGAGATATGCGTGTGTTTCTCACTCCAACAGTGCAGAGATATGTGTGTGTTTCTCACTCTAACAGTGCAGAGATATGCGAGTGTTTCTCACTCTAACAGTGCAGAGATATGCGTGTGTTTCTCACTCTAACAGTGCAGAGATATGTGTGTGTTTCTCACTCTAACAGTGCAGAGATATGCGTGTGTTTCTCACTCTAACAGTGCAGAGATATGCGAGTGTTTCTCACTCTAACAGTGCAGAGATATGCGTGTGTTTCTCACTCTAACAGTGCAGAGATATGTGTGTGTTTCTCACTCTAACAGTGCAGAGATATGCGTGTGTTTCTCACTCTAACAGTGCAGAGATATGCGTGTGTTTCTCACTCTAACAGTGCAGAGATATGTGTGTGTTTCTCACTCTAACAGTGCAGAGATATGCGTGTGTTTCTCACTCTAACAGTGCAGAGATATGCGAGTGTTTCTCACTCTAACAGTGTAGAGATATGCGTGTTTCTCACTCTAACAGTGCAGAGATATGCGTGTGTTTCTCACTCTAACAGTGTAGAGATATGCGTGTTTCTCACTCTAACAGTGCAGTGATATGCGTGTGTTTCTAACTCTAACAGTGCAGAGATATGCGTGTGTTTCTAACTCTAACAGTGCAGTGATATGTGTGTGTTTCTCAGTCTAACAGTGCAGAGATATGCGTGTTTCTCACTCTAACAGTGCAGAGATATGCGTGTGTTTCTAACTCTAACAGTGCAGTGATATGCGTGTGTTTCTCAGTCTAACAGTGCAGAGATATGCGTGTTTCTCACTCTAACAGTGCAGAGATATGCGTGTGTTTCTAACTCTAACAGTGCAGAGATATGCGTGTGTTTCTAACTCTAACAGTGCAGAGATATGTGTGTTTCTCACTCTAACAGTGCAGAGATATGTGTGTGTTTCTAACTCCACCAGTGCAGAGATATGCGTGTGTTTCTCACTCTAACAGTGCAGAGATATGCGTGTGTTTCTCACTCTAACAGTGTAGAGATATGCGTGTTTCTCACTCTAACAGTGCAGAGATATGCGTGTGTTTCTCACTCTAACAGTGTAGAGATATGCGTGTTTCTCACTCTAACAGTGCAGAGATATGCGTGTGTTTCTCACTCTAACAGTGTAGAGATATGCGTGTTTCTCACTCTAACAGTGCAGAGATATGAGTGTGTTTCTCACTCTAACAGTGCAGAGATATGCGTGTGTTTCTCACTCTAACAGTGCAGAGATATGCGTGTGTTTCTCACTCCACCAGTGCAGAGATATGCGTGTTTCTCACTCTAACAGTGCAGAGATATGCGTGTTTCTCACTCTAACAGTGCAGAGATATGCGTGTGTTTCTCACTCTAACAGTGCAGAGATATGCGTGTTTCTCACTCTAACAGTGCAGAGATATGCGTGTGTTTCTCACTCTAACAGTGCAGAGATATGTGTGTGTTTCTCACTCTAACAGTGCAGTGATATGTGTGTGTTTCTCACTCTAACAGTGCAGAGATATGTGTGTGTTTCTCACTCTAACAGTGCAGTGATATGTGTGTGTTTCTCACTCTAACAGTGCAGAGATATGTGTGTGTTTCTCACTCTAACAGTGCAGAGATATGCGTGTGTTTCTCACTCTAACAGTGCAGAGATATGCGTGTTTCTCACTCCACCAGTGTAGAGATATGCGTGTTTCTCACTCTAACAGTGCAGAGATATGCGTGTGTTTCTCACTCTAACAGTGCAGTGATATGTGTGTGTTTCTCACTCTAACAGTGCAGAGATATGTGTGTGTTTCTCACTCTAACAGTGCAGAGATATGCGTGTGTTTCTCACTCTAACAGTGCAGAGATATGCGTGTTTCTCACTCCACCAGTGTAGAGATATGCGTGTTTCTCACTCTAACAGTGCAGAGATATGCGTGTGTTTCTCACTCCACCAGTGTAGAGATATGCGTGTTTCTCACTCTAACAGTGCAGTGATATGCGTGTGTTTCTAACTCTAACAGTGTAGAGATATGCGTGTGTTTCTCACTCTAACAGTGCAGAGATATGCGTGTGTTTCTCACTCTAACAGTGTAGTGATATGCGTGTGTTTCTAACTCTAACAGTGTAGAGATATGCGTGTGTTTCTCACTCTAACAGTGCAGAGATATGCGTGTGTTTCTAACTCTAACAGTGTAGAGATATGCGTGTGTTTCTAACTCTAACAGTGTAGAGATATGCGTGTGTTTCTCACTCTAACAGTGCAGAGATATGCGTGTGTTTCTCACTCCACCAGTGTAGAGATATGCGTGTGTTTCTCACTCTAACAGTGCAGTGATATGCGTGTGTTTCTCACTCTAACAGTGCAGAGATATGCGTGTGTTTCTCACTCTAACAGTGCAGAGATATGCGTGTGTTTCTCACTCTAACAGTGCAGAGATATGTGTGTGTTTCTCACTCTAACAGTGCAGAGATATGCGTGTGTTTCTCACTCTAACAGTGCAGAGATATGCGTGTGTTTCTCACTCTAACAGTGCAGAGATATGCGTGTGTTTCTCACTCCACCAGTGTAGAGATATGCGTGTTTCTCACTCTAACAGTGCAGTGATATGCGTGTGTTTCTAACTCTAACAGTGTAGAGATATGCGTGTGTTTCTCACTCTAACAGTGCAGAGATATGCGTGTGTTTCTCACTCTAACAGTGTAGTGATATGCGTGTGTTTCTCACTCTAACAGTGCAGAGATATGCGTGTGTTTCTCACTCTAACAGTGTAGAGATATGCGTGTTTCTCACTCTAACAGTGTAGAGATATGCGTGTGTTTCTCACTCTAACAGTGTAGAGATATGCGTGTTTCTCACTCTAACAGTGTAGAGATATGCGTGTTTCTCACTCTAACAGTGTAGAGATATGCGTGTTTCTCACTCTAACAGTGTAGAGATATGCGTGTTTCTCACTCTAACAGTGTAGAGATATGCGTGTGTTTCTCACTCTAACAGTGCAGAGATATGCGTGTGTTTCTCACTCTAACAGTGTAGCGATATGCGTGTTTCTCACTCTAACAGTGCAGAGATATGCGTGTGTTTCTCACTCTAACAGTGC
>NW_026278377.1:2500-28155 GCF_023373465.1 Oncorhynchus keta | reverse complement strand
ATCAAATCAAATCAAATCAAATCAAATTTATTTATATAGCCCTTCGTACATCAGCTGATATCTCAAAGTGCTGTACAGAAACCCAGCCTAAAACCCCAAACAGCAAACAATGCAGGTGTAAAAGCACGGTGGCTAGGAAAAACTCCCTAGAAAGGCCAAAACCTAGGAAGAAACCTAGAGAGGAACCAGGCTATGTGGGGTGGCCAGTCCTCTTCTGGCTGTGCCGGGTAGAGATTATAACAGAACATGACCAAGATGTTCAAATGTTCATAAATGAGCCAGCATGGTCGAATAATAATAAGGCAGAACAGTTGAAACTGGACAGCAGCACAGTCAGGTGGACTGGGGACAGCAAGGAGCCATCATGTCAGGTAGTCCTGGGGCACGGTCCTAGGGCTCAGGTCCTCTGGAGAGAGAGAAAGAAAGAGAGAATAGAGAGAGCATATGTGGGGTGGCCAGTCCTCTTCTGGCTGTGCCGGGTGGAGATTATAACAGAACGTGGCCAAGATGTTCAAATGTTCATAAATGACCAGCATGGTTGAATAATAGTAAGGCAGAACAGTTGAAACTGGATCAGGAGCATGGCCAGGTGGACTGGGGACAGCAAGGAGTCCTCATGTCAGGTAGTCCTGGGGCATGGTCCTAGGGCTCAGGTCCTCCGAGAGAGAGAAAGAAAGAGAGAAGGAGAGAATTAGAGAAAACGCACACTTAGATTCACACAGGACACCGAATAGGACAGGAGAAGTACTCCAGATATAACAAACTGACCCTAGCCCCGGACACATAAACTACTGCAGCATAAATACTGGAGGCTGAGACAGGAGGGGTCAGGAGACACTGTGGCCCCATCCGAGGACACCCCGGACAGGGCCAAACAGGAAGGATATAACCCCACCCACTTTGCCAAAGCACAGCCCCCACACCACTAGAGGGATATCTTCAACCACCAACTTACCATCCTGAGACAAGGCCGAGTATAGCCCACAAAGATCTCCGCCACGGTAACCCAAGGGGGGGCAACCCAGACAGGCCGACCACAACAGTGAATCCAACCCACTCCAGGTGACGACCCCCCAGGGATCGGCAGCGAGAGAGCCCCAGCAAGCCAGTGACTCAGTGAAAGATGAGTAAAGGTGAAGAATGAGCTTGGCATTAACCAATGAGATTAATGTTCTACCATTAAAACAACTCTCATTTACCACTACATATGTTTGCTATAACTTCCTTATCCTCTCATTTGCAGTGTTATCAGTTTAAAGTTTTAGTAATTAGCAAGAGAGAACTTGTTGTTTATCTGGTGGAATAAATAAATGACAACCCTGAGACTCTGATGTGCGGTCTGGAGGAGAAGGCCTCCTTTGCACGTCCTAGTGGTTGATGGCTGACGTTTAGCTGCTGGCCTCTCGTGTCTCTTCCTTATCGGTCTCGCTTAATGCTCCGCCATCTGTTCACCTCCATCGGCGGTCTGATGATCCACTGGGCCGAGGTGGGTGGCCCGGGCCCCGCTGCACCGTCTGCATCGCGGGCGGCAACAGGCCAGTGACCAAAGTCAGTTAAAAATTACTACCTGGGATGTATTCGTTTAGACCAAACTGTAGTAAAGTGGATTTGCAACGGAAACTGTTTGCTCAAACTGAAAACGATTTGGAACAAAAACAAGAGTTTATTTTGGACAAATTCTGGCAAACGTTCCTCCCTGTTTTGCTCTGTTTGCTTCTGTTGGCACCAAATGAGAAATATCTACCGGTTGCCCACGTTTGGTAAGTGTTTTTTTGACTTGGCAGCTTTGAGTAATTCTGTGGTTGTGAACTGTTGTTGAGGACGAGTCTGTGTAGCTACTGGCAGAAAGTATGGGTGCTATTACACAATAAAAATACAAAAATATATATAGATATACAGTACCAGTCAAAAGTTTGGACACACCTACTCATGCAATGGTTTTTCTTTATTTTTCCTATTTTCTACATTATAGAATAATAGTGAAGACATCAAACCTATGAAGAAAAACCATATGGAATCATGTAGTATCCCCCCAAAAAGTGTTAAACCAATCAAAATATATTTTATATTTGAGATTCTTCAAAGTAGACACCCTTTGCCTTGATGACAGCTTTGCACACTCTTGGCATCCTCTCAACCAGCTTCATGAAGTAGACACCTGGGTCACTTAGAAATGTCCTTGTTTTTGAAAGAAAAGCACATTTTTTGTCCAATAAAATAAGATCATATTGATCAGAAATACAGTGTAGACATTGTTAATGTTGTAAACTACTAATGTAGCTGGAAACGGCTGATTTTAATGGAATGTCTTATAGGTGTACAGAGGCCCATTATCAGCAACTCCTGTGTTCCAATGGCACGTTGTGTTAGCTAATCCAAGTTTATCATTTTACAAGGTTAATTGATCATTAGAAAATCATTTTGCAATTATGTTAGCACAGCTGAAAACTGTTGTTCTGATTAAAGAAACAATACAACTGTCCGTCTTTTAAACTAGTTGAGTATCTGGAGCATCAAATCAAATCAAATCAAATCAAATCAAATTTATTTATATAGCCCTTCGTACATCAGCTGATATCGCATCAGCATTTGTGGGTTCAATTACAGGCTCAAAATGTCTAGAAACAAATAACTTTCTTCTGAAACTCATCAGTCTATTCTTGTTCTGAGAAATTAAGGCTATTCCATGTGAGAAATTGTCAAGAATCTGAAGATCTCGTACAACGCTGTGTACTCTCCTTTCACAGAAAAGCGCAAACTGGCTCTAACCAGAATATAAAGAGGAGTGGGAGGCCCTGGTGCACAACTGAGCAAGAGGAGAAGTACAGTAGAGTGTCTAGTTTGAGAAACAGCTCCTCACAAGTCCTCAACTGGCAGCTTCATTAAATAGTACCGCTACAGGACAAGGTAAATTAAGCTACACGCCTAGAAATGTCTGTTCTGAATGGAATATTACCACAACCTTTAAAAATATAGGTGTAGCAACAACAGATAACATTATTCATCTAGATAAAGTTAGCATGCTAGATAAGGTTAGCAAGCTTAATAAGGTTAGCACGCTTAATAAGGTTAGCACGCTAAGATGCTAAATAAGGTTAGCATGCTCGATAAGTTAGCATGTTAGCTAGCTACAAATCAAATCACATTTTATTAGTCACATGCGCCGAATACAACAGGTATTCGAATACAAGTGAAATGCTTACTTACGAGCCCTTAACCAAAATGCAGTTTAAAAATATAAGGATAAGAATAAGAGATAAAAGTAACAAATAATTAAGAATATAAGAATATGTTCTTAACTGACTTGTTAAATAAAGGTAAAATTAAAATTAAAAAAATTAAAAAGAGCTGCAGTAAAATATAAACAATATATACAGGGGTGCCAGTTAGTTAAGGTAGCATGTACTTGTAGGTAGAGTTAATTAAAGTGAATATGCATAGATGACAACAGAGTATGGCAGTGATGTGGAGAGAGGGGGGCAATGTGAAAAGTCTGGGTAGCCATTTGACTAAATGTTCAGGAGTCTTATGGCTAGAAGCTGTTAAGAATCCTCTTGGACCTCGACTTGACGCTACAGTGCCGATTGTCGTGTGGTAGCAGAGAGTCTATGATTAGGGTGGCTGGAGACTTCGACAATTTTCAGGGCCTTCAGGGAGAGAGGTTGTTGTCCTGGCACCACACGGCCAGGTCTCTGACCTCCTCCCTGTCGGCTGTCTTGTCATTGTCGGTGATCAGGCTGTTGTGTCAGCTGCAAACTTAATGATGGTGCCGGAGTCGTGCCTGGCCGTGCAGTCATGAGTGAACAGGGAGTACAGGAGGGTGCTGAGCACGCACCCCTGAGGGGCCCCCATGTTGAGGATCAGCGGATGTGTTGTTACCTAGTCTTACACTGACATTTTTTGATGTTCATCAAGTGGAAATTCCCACTTTGTATAAGTATCCTTCATCATTCTTCAGAGGAGGAAACTCTGAACCTGTAGTTCATTTCTAGGACAGGAAATGATTTCAAAAATAGTGGTGGCAACTTCCTCCGGGGAGGTCCTTTCGAATAAGAACAAAAGAAACACATTTTTTTGCCTATCTAAGTGGGAATCACTTAGTTCTGCTCCAGGACAAGACTCATGATTGTCAACCTGTGTACAACACACACACACACACACACACACACACACACACACACACACACACACACACACACACACACACACACACACACACACACTTCTGCTGCGTAGGTGTAAACTCGGTGTGACACAGCAGCAGCCTGAATGTTCCCGAGACACTTCCTGATTCTGGATGACTCAGTTTTGGAATGTTTTTACAATGAGGGATCTTTATGCAATGTCCCAAACCACACCATATTACCTGAACGGTGCACTATGTAAGAGTGGTGCAGTATTCCTTGAATGGTGCACTATGTAGGGTATAAGGTACCATTTGAGACAAAACCATAGAGCTCATTGCAATATTTTCGAGGTTTAAAGAAGCTGACAATGTGAGTTAAGCTCTTCCCACGCACCTGTGTTTGTTCAGGGACTTTCTTGGGAGTTTCTTGCAGGTGTGAGAAAAGTTATGTTTTGCTGACAGTCTCAGAACCGAATGGGAATTGGAAGAGGGGATGCCTTGGCTGCCCACTGAAATGGTTTGGGCCACTGTATACTGTATGTAGGTCAATGTGAAATGACACCTCCTTCCTCATACGGGGCAATATATCATTGAAAATTAAAGCACTTTATGCGTAATAGGATCTCCTGTGGGCTCTGACTGCACTCCTGTGGGCTCTGACTGCACTCCCATGGACTCTGACTGCACTCCTATGGACTCTGACTGCACTCCTATGGACTCTGACTACACTCCTGTGGACTGACTACACTCCTATGGACTCTGACTGCACTCCTGTGGACTCTGACTACACTCCTATGGACTCTGACTACACTCCTATGGACTCTGACTGCACTCCTGTGGACTCTGACTGCACTCCTATGGACTCTGACTGCACTCCTATGGACTCTGACTGCACTCCTATGGACTCTGACTACACTCCTATGGACTCTGACTGCACTCCTGTGGACTCCTGACTACACTCCTATGGACTCTGACTACACTCCTATGGACTCTGACTACACTCCTATGGACTCTGACTGCACTCCTATGGACTCTGACTACACTCCTGTGGACTCTGACTGCACTCCTATGGACTCTGACTGCACTCCTATGGACTCTGACTACACTCCTATGGACTCTGACTGCACTCCTATGGACTCTGACTGCACTCCTATGGACTCTGACTGCACTCCTGTGGACTCTGACTGCACTCCTGTGGACTCTGACTACACTCCTGTGGACTCTGACTGCACTCCTGTGGACTCTGACTGCACTCCTGTGGACTCTGACTGCACTCCTGTGGACTCTGACTACACTCCTGTGGACTCTGACTGCACTCCTGTGGACTCTGACTGCACTCCTGTGGACTCTGACTGCACTCCTGTGGACTCTGACTGCACTCCTGTGGACTCTGACTGCACTCCTATGGACTCTGACTACACTCCTATGGACTCTGACTGCACTCCTATGGACTCTGACTGCACTCCTATGGACTCTGACTACACTCCTATGGACTCTGACTGCACTCCTGTGGACTCTGACTACACTCATATGGACTGACTACACTCCTGTGGACTCTGACTACACTCCTATGGACTCTGACTGCACTCCTATGGACTCTGACTACACTCCTATGGACTCTGACTGCACTCCTATGGACTCTGACTGCACTCCTATGGACTCTGACTACACTCCTATGGACTCTGACTGCACTCCTGTGGACTCTGACTACACTCCTATGGACCTGACTACACTCCTATGGACTCTGACTGCACTCCTGTGGACTCTGACTACACTCCTATGGACTCTGGACTACACTCCTATGGACTCTGACTGCACTCCTGTGGACTCTGACTGCAATTCTATGGACTCTGGACTGCACTCCTATGGACTCTGACTACACTCCTATGGACTCTGGACTACACTCTATGGACTCTGACTGCACTCCTGTGGACTCTGACTGCACTCCTGTGGACTCTGACTACACTCCTATAGACTCTGACTACACTCCTATGGACTCTGACTACACTCCTATGGACTCTGACTACACTCCTATGGGCTCTGACTACACTCCCTATGGACTCTGACTGCACTCCTATGGACTCTGACTGCACCCTATGGACTCTGACTGCACTCCTGTGGACTCTGACTACACTCCTATGGACTGACTACCTCCTATGGACTCTGGACTGCACTCCTGTGGACTCCTGACTACACTCTATGGACTCTGACTACACTCCTATGGACTCTGACTGCACTCCTGTGGACTCTGACTGCACTCCTATGGACTCTGACTGCACTCCTATGGACTCTGACTACACTCCTATGGACTCTGACTACCTCCCTATGGACTCTGACTGCACTCCTATGGACTCTGACTGCACTCCTGTGGACTCTGACTACACTCCTGGACTCTGGACTACACTCCTATGGACTCTGACTACACTCTATGGACTCTGACTACACTCCTATGGGCTCTGACTGCACTCCTATGGACTCTGACTACACTCCTATGGACTCTGACTGCACTCTGGACTCTGACTGCACTCCTGTGGACTCTGACTACACTCCTATGGACTCTGACTACACTCCTATGGACTCTGACTACACTCCTGTGGACTCTGACTGCACTCCCTGTGGACTCTGGACTACACTCCTGTGGACTCTGAGCTACACTCCTGTGACTCTGACTGCACTCCTATGGACTCTGACTGCACTCCTATGGACTCTGACTACACTCCTGGACTCTGACTGCACTCCTATGGACTCTGACTACACTCCTATGGACTCTGACTACACTCCTGTGGACTCTGACTGCACTCCTATGGACTCTGACTGCACTCCTGTGGACTCTGACTACACTCCTGTGGACTCTGACTGCACTCCTATGGACTCTGACTGCACTCCTATGGACTCTGACTGCACTCCTGTGGACTCTGACTGCACTCCTATGGGCTCTGACTACACTCCCTATGGACTCTGACTACACTCCTGTGGATCTGACTGCACTCCTATGGACTCTGACTGCACTCCTATGGACTCTGACTACACTCCTATGGACTCTGACTGCACTCCTGTGGACTCTGACTGCACTCCTGTGGACTCTGACTGCACTCCTGTGGACTCTGACTGCACTCCCTATGGACTCTGACTACACTCCTGTGGACTCTGACTGCACTCCTATGGACTCTGACTACACTCCTATGGACTCTGACTACACTCCTATGGACTCTGACTGCACTCCTATGGACTCTGACTACACTCCTATGGACTCTGACTGCACTCATATGGACTTTCACTACACTCCTATGGGCTCTGACTGCACTCCTGTGGACTCTGACTGCACTCCTATGGACTGACTACACTCCTGTGGACTCTGACTGCACTCCTATGGACTCTGACTGCACTCCTATGGACTCTGACTACACTCCTGTGGGACTCTGACTGCACTCCTATGGACTCTGACTGCACTCCTATGGACTCTGACTACACTCCTGTGGACTCTGACTGCACTCCTGTGGACTCTGACTACACTCCTGTGGACTCTGACTACACTCCTATGGACTGACTACACTCCTGGACTCTGACTGCACTCCTGTGGACTCTGACTACACTCCTACCCCTCCTTTCTTCTACCATTAATAACCACCAATCACTATGTCTAACTCAGCAGTGTTACTGCTATACATCAATTAATTTGCAAAAGCACATATCAATTGTTTTGTGTTTTAGTGACTGACACTAGAGTTTGTTGAGGCATACAGGTTGTATCAGGTTGTACAGGTTGTATCTGATGAGTGGGAAACCAAGTTAAGACATAAAGGTTTTCACTCTCGACAAGATTTTGTGAAAAAGTGTTGCATTGCTGCCCTGAAGTTGGGGGCGGCAGGTTAGCCTAGTGGTTAGAGCGTTGGACCAGTAACCATAAAGGTTGCAAGATCGAATCCCGAGCTGACAAGGTACTCATCTGTCCCTCTGCCCCTGAACAAGGCAGTTAACCCCCTGTTCCTAGACCAGTTAACCCACTGTTCCTAGACCAGTTAACCCACTGTTCCTAGACCAGTTAACCCACTGTTCCTAGACCAGTTAACCCACTGTTCCTAGACCAGTTAACCCACTGTTCCTAGACCAGTTAACCCACTGTTCCTAGACCAGTTAACCCACTGTTCCTAGACCGGTTAACCCACTGTTCCTAGACCAGTTAACCCACTGTTCCTAGACCAGTTAACCCACTGTTCCTAGACCGGTTAACCCACTGTTCCTAGACCGGTTAACCCACTGTTCCTAGACCGGTTAACCCACTGTTCCTAGACCAGTTAACCCACTGTTCCTAGACCAGTTATCCCACTGTTCCTAGACCAGTTAACCCACTGTTCCTAGACCAGTTAACCCACTGTTCCTAGACCAGTTAACCCACTGTTCCTAGACCAGTTAACCCACTGTTCCTAGACCAGTTAACCCACTGTTCCCTAGACCAGTTAATCCACTGTTCCTAGACCAGTTAACCCACTGTTCCTAGACCAGTTAACCCCACTGTTCCTAGACCAGTTAACCCACTGTTCCTAGACCAGTTAACCCACTGTTCCTAGACCAGTTAACCCACTGTTCCTAGACCAGTTAACCCACTGTTCCTAGACCGGTTAACCCACTGTTCCTAGACCAGTTAACCCCACTGTTCCTAGACCAGTTAACCCCACTTTCCCAAGCCAGTTAACCCCCTGGTCCTAAGCCAATTAACCCCACTGTTCCTAGGCCGGTTAACCCACTGTTCCTAGACCGGTTAGCCCACTGTTCCTAGACCAGTTAGCCCACTGTTCCTAGACCAGTTAGCCCACTGTTCCTAGACCGGTTAACCCACTGTTCCTAGACCAGTTAACCCACTGTTCCTAGACCAGTTAACCCACTGTTCCTAGACCAGTTAACCCACTGTTCCTAGACCGGTTAACCCACTGTTCCTAGACCGGTTAACCCACTGTTCCTAGACCGGTTAACCCACTGTTCCTAGACCAGTTAACCCACTGTTCTTAGACCAGTTAACCCACTGTTCCTAGACCAGTTAACCCACTGTTCCTAGACCGGTTATCCCACTGTTCCTAGACCAGTTAACCCACTGTTCCTAGACCAGTTAACCCACTGTTCCTAGGCCAGTTAACCCACTGTTCCTAGACCAGTTAACCCACTGTTCCTAGACCAGTTAACCCACTGTTCCTAGACCAGTTAACCCACTGTTCCTAGACCGGTTAACCCACTGTTCCTAGACCGGTTAACCCACTGTTCCTAGACCGGTTAACCCACTGTTCCTAGACCAGTTAACCCACTGTTCCTAGACCAGTTAACCCACTGTTCCTAGACCAGTTAACCCACTGTTCCTAGACCGGTTAACCCACTGTTCCTAGACCAGTTAACCCACTGTTCCTAGACCGGTTAACCCACTGTTCCTAGACCAGTTAACCCACTGTTCCTAGACCAGTTAACCCACTGTTCCTAGACCAGTTAACCCACTGTTCCTAGACCAGTTAACCCACTGTTCCTAGACCAGTTAACCCACTGTTCCTAGACCAGTTAACCCACTGTTCCTAGACCAGTTAACCCTCTGTTCCTAGACCGGTTAACCCACTGTTCCTAGACCAGTTAACCCTCTGTTCCTAGACCGGTTAACCCACTGTTCCTAGACCAGTTAACCCACTGTTCCTAGACCAGTTAACCCACTGTTCCTAGACCAGTTTACCCACTGTTCCTAGACCAGTTAACCCACTGTTCCTAGACCAGTTAACCCACTGTTCTTAGACCAGTTAACCCACTGTTCCTAGACCAGTTAACCCTCTGTTCCTAGACCAGTTATTGAAAATAAGAATTAGTTCTTGACTGACTTGCCTGGTTAAATCAAATAAAACGTTTATCGTCAATGGTCGGTGGGAACGTGTTGTTCTGGAGGATGATCGTTCCACACTGAATATTTAATCAGACTTGTTAGAGTCTTCTGATGACATTGATGTGGGAAGAAACGGAGATCAACGGTGGTTGTTGTCACAGAAGAAGTTAAACCGAGGTTTTGACATCAGTGGAATCAGCTCGGTGGAAGCAGACAAGAGGAGGGAACTCCCTTTTTCGCCCGAGTGCTTGAATAGGACCTGTGACGAAATTTACATTAGACCAAGTAGGCGGACGGTGTGAACAGGTTAATAAATCTACAACAAAACGAAAGACCAGAGAACGTGCGAACATGCGTCCCCGTGCTGAAATATAGGCCAGTGAGACCGACAGCGTGAGCTGGAAGGTAAAGACACTCTGAAACCTTTTTCTCCAGTAAAGAGGATGAAGGCAACACACGAGACACAGAGGAGAATGCAGACACAGAGTGACAATAACAGTGACTGAATTTGTCTTTCTCTTCTAATTCCTTACTTTACTTTTTTTGTTAGAACCAAAATGGGCCTTCAAATGCCGCGGTGGACACCTCTCACCTCTACTTTGTAGCTGACAAAGTCTCAGCCTCAGTCTCAGCCTCAGCTAATCAACCTTACCGTTCCCTGGACACTGCCTACCACCGCAGTCACTCGCTCCATAAAACCCTTACTGCATGAAAGGATCAAGTCAAGAGGGAGAGAAGGTAAGAGAGAGAGGTGGAGAGATCAAGTCAGAGGGAGAGAAGGTAAGAGAGAGGTGGAGAGATCAAGTCAAAGAGGAGAGAGGTGGAGAGATCAAATCAGAGGGAGAGAAGGTAAGAGAGAGAGGGTGGAGAGATCAAATCAGAGAGAGAGAGAGGTGGAGAGATCAAGTCAGAGGGAGAGAAGGTAAGAGAGAGAGGAGGAGGGGAGATCAAGTCAAAGAGGGAGAGAGGTGGAGAGATCAAATCAGAGGGAGAGAAGGTAAGAGAGAGAGGTGGAGAGATCAAATCAGAGGAGAGAAGGTAAGAGAGAGAGGGGAGGAGAGATCAAGTCAAAGAGGGAGAGAAGGTAAGAGAGAGAGGTGGAGAGATCAAATCAGAGGGAGAGAAGGTAAGAGAGAGGAGGAGAGATCAAGTCAAAGAGGGAGAGAGGTGGAGAGATCAAATCAGAGGAGAGAAGGTAAGAGAGAGAGGTGGAGAGATCAAATCAGAGGAGAGAAGGGTAAGAGAGAGAGGTGGAGAGAAGCTACTATTGATAGAGCAGGAACACTTGTTTGAATTAGTCAATTAGTCAATTAGTCGCCTCCTCCATCACCCCCCCCCCACCTCCCTCCACCAACCTCCTCCCCTTCTCATCAAATCCCTGTCTCTGTCCCTCCCTCCCTTTCTACTCTCTCTATGACTCTATTCAACAGCTGGTGAGGGTGAAGACAGGATGAGACAGGGGAAGAAGGGAAAAAAAGACCATTAGGGAGAGATGTTCCACTTTCTGCACACTCTGTTCCTGTTCCGTTCTACAGGGTTCCACGCTCCGCGGATGGCTGTGTTTTTGTTATTTAGCATTTTAAGATGCGAAAGGCTCTCTCTCTGTCTGTCTCTCTGTCTCTCTGTCTCTCTGTCTCTCCGTCGCTCTGTCTCTCTGTCTCTCCGTCGCTCTGTCTCTCCGTCGCTCCGTCTCTCTGTCTCTCTGTCTCTCTGTCTCTCTGTCTCTCTGTCTCTATGTCTCTATGTCTCTCTGTCTCTCTGTCGCTCTGTCTCTCTGTCTCTCTGTCTCTCTGTCTCTATGTCTCTATGTTTCTCTGTCGCTCTGTCGCTCTGTCTCTCTGTCGCTCTGTCTCTCTGTCTCTATGTCTCTATGTCTCTCTGTCTCTCTGTCTCTCTGTCGCTCTGTCTCTCTGTCTCTGTCTCTATGTTTCTCTGTCTCTCTGTCGCTCTGTCTCTCTGTCGCTCTGTCTCTCTGTCGCTCTGTGTCTCTGTCTCTGTCTCTCTGTCTCTGTCTCTCTGTCTCTGTCTCTGTCTCTGTCTCTCTGTCTCTCTGTCTCTCTGTCTCTCTCTGTCTCTCTGTTTCTGTCTCTGTCTCTCTGTCTCTCTGTCTCTCTCTCTCTCGTGGCGTGACATAGAAAGGGAACCGTGTGTCACATTGATTATCTTCCCAGCCAGTCATAGAGGGGATGCCACTGAGACAATCAGCTGCTGTAGGATGTCCATGTATGGTAAGTTCATTAATAAATTCTACCATCGACTAATGCTTGATAAGTACGTATCAGCTAAGTCCAAATTGTTGACGTTTCCATGACATTTCCATGTAATGTTTACATACAGTTAATCAAGCCCTATTCAATGTCAGTCTTAATAGCTCCACGTGTCACATTTATCACAGTCAGCCCCATATATATATATATATATATATATATATGTATTTCTCTTCCCAGAATGTATTGTTGTTCAGCCTTCATCTCCACGACACCAGAGAGTAGTTTCTGTCTACCGGTTTGACTTCCAACGTGGCTCACTTCACCAACATCAGACAGAGTAGATTCTGTCTACCGGTTTGACTTCCAACGTGGCTCACTTCACTAATATCAGACAGAGTAGTTTCTGTCTACCGGTTTGACTTCAACGTGGCTCACTTCACCAACATCAGACAGAGTAGTTTCTGTCTACCAGTTTGACTTCCAACGTGGCTCACTTCACCAACATCAGACAGAGTAGATTCTGTCTACAGTTTGACTTCAACGTGGCTCACTTCACCAACATCAGACAGAGTAGTTTCTGTCTACCGGTTTTGACTTCAACGTGGCTCACTTCACCAACATCAGACAGAGTAGTTTCTGTCTACTGGTTTGAATTCCAACGTGGCTCACTTCACCAATATCAGACAGAGTAGATTTGGGAAACCAAGATGGTTCTCCAGCCAAATGCGTTGGAGCTCTGGGAAAGGAGAAATAAACAGAGGATTCAAGATAGTTACACAGAACAATAATGTTTTGGTAACCATACAGTCATTTGTAGAAGATAAGATAAGGGACTAGAATAAGATAAGGGTCTAGAATAAGATAAGGGTCTAGGATAAGATAAGGGTCTAGAATAAGATAAGGGTCTAAGATAAAATAAGGGTCTCACACACACACACACACCCACACACACACACACACACACACACACACACACACACACACACACACACACACACACACACACACACACACACACACACACACACACACACACACACACACACACACACACACACACACACTAATCTATTGTGGCCAGACTATGGTGCCATAGATCTGTCATGGTGCAATGGGATGAGTTGCAACGCATGAGTAGTGATGAGAAAAGACAGCATTATTTCTGGTGTTTGGGTTTTCGTCACTAACTATATGAACAAATGATGATTATGCAGGAGTTAGCATCTTTTGATTTTTGGAAGGTGGAGGGAGATTTGGCCTACAGATGATGTGTCCGTATCTTGCAGAGAGAAGGTGGAGGGGAGAAAGTCAAGAAATCAGTATGAAAGATTCCCATTGGATGGAGAGAGAGAGAGAGAGAGAGAGAGAGAGAGAGAGAGAGAGAGAGAGAAGAGAGAGAGATAAGAGAGAGATAAAGACAGAGACAGACAGAGAGACAGGGATAAAAAGAGAGAGACAGAGACGGAGAGGGAGAGATGTAATAAAGGGGAGACAGAGAGACAGAGAGACAGAGATAATAAAGAGAGAGAGAGAGACAGAGACAGAGAGACATAGATAATAAAGACAGAGAGAGATAATAGAGAGAGAGATAAAGCGAGAGAGAGAGATATAATAAAGATAATAAGCGAGAGAGAGAGACAGAGATAATAAAGGGGAGAGAGATAATAAGCGCGAGAGAGAGAGACAGAGATAATAAAGCGAGAGAGAGAGAGATAATAAAGAGAGAGAGATAGATAGATAATAAAGAGAGAGAGAGACAGAGATAATAAAGTGAGACAGAGAGATAGAATAATAAAGAGACAAAGATAATAAAGAGAGAGAGAGACAGAGAGACAGAGACAGAGAGACCAAGAGACAGAGAGAGAGATATAGAGAGAGAGACCTGTAGAGCACAGCAGGAAAGGGTGGCCACAGCACTGATGGGAGTGATTGAAAGGCTTCTTCTACTTTCCCGCACGCCCAAGTGGTTATCTCACTCTGCTACCACAGAATACTCACCCTGCCACAATACAGCGGGTAGAATGCAGAAGTATTTCCCATGACTGTGCCCCAAAACCAAATGTTTTCCTGGCCCACCACTCCACCCTGGACTTGAACAGCCTCTATGACCAGGTCCACCTCTACAAGGCAGCAGTGCCACCTTTTGCCCGAACTCTAAAGGACATCGCTCTCAAACGTATCCCCAACACTTCACACAGGAGCAACAGATCAATAGACACCCCACCCAGACCAGCAGACACCCTCCCAGACCTGCAGGACCCCCTGGACCCACACATAGAGGACCCACGCCAAGAGGAATTACATCCAGACCACAGCACCCCCAGACACATCCACACCCCCACCCCAACCAATCAACACCCCCCACTTTAACCATGCCCACACCCCATTTAGGCCCCCTCAGATCAGACCTATGCCACCCCTGCCCACCCCCATGCACCCCACCACCGCAAAGAGGCCTCTACATGGAAGCCACACATACGCCCAGGTAGTGAGCGGGCAAACAGTCCCAAACCCCACTCTCACACTCGCCCCAAGCCAATGGCATGTACCAGATGCTCAGCAGGCTCTACTCACACTTACTGGCCTGAGGCCAAACCACGGCCAGCAACATTGGACACTTTATGGAACACAAAGCCTTCACTATATTATCCTGGAATATCCAAGGCCTGAGGTCATCTGCCTTTGGCCTAAAGAGCAGGAACCCGGACTTCACCAAAGAAATCGGTAATACAGACATTGTCATCCTGCAAGAAACCTGGTATAGAGGATACGGACCCACTGGTTGTCCTCTAGGTTACAGAGAGCTGGTAGTCCCATCCACCAAACTACCAGGTGTGAAACAGGGGAAGGGACTCAGGGGTATGCTAATTTGGTATAGAGCAGACCTAACTCACTCCATTAAATTAATCAAAACAGGAAAATTCTACATTTGGCTAGAAATTCAAAAGGAAATTATCCTAACAGAGAAAAATGCCCTCCTGTGTGCTACCTATATCCCCCACTAGAATCTCCATACTTTAATGAAGACAGCTTCTCCATCCTGAAGGGGGAAATCAATCATTTCCAGGCCCAGGGACATGTACTAGTCTGTGGCGACCTAAATGCCAGAACCGGACAAAAAACCTGACACCCTCAGAACACAGGGGGACAAAACACCTGCCTGGAGGTGACAGCATTCCCTCCCCCCATATGCCCCCTAGGCACAACTATGACAACATAACCAACAAAAACGGGTCACAACTCCTGCAGCTCTGTCGCACGCTGGGTATGTACATAGTCAATGGTAGGCTTGAGGGGACTCCAATGGTAGGTACATCTATAGCTCATCTCTTGGCAGTACTGTAGACTACTTTATCACTGACCTCAACCCAGAGTCTCTCAGAGCTTTCACAGTCAGCCCACTAACACCCCTATCAGACCACAGCAAAATCACAGTCTACTTAAACAGAGCAATACTCAATCATGAGGCATCAAAGCCAAAGGAACTGAGTAACATTAAGAAATGCTATAGATGGAAGGAATGCAGTTTGGAAACCTACCAAAAAACAATTAGGCAACAACAAATTCAATCCCTTTTAGACAATTTCCTGGGTAAAACGTTCCACTGTAATAGTGAATGTGTAAACTTGGCAGTAGAAAATCTTAACAGTATATTTGACCTCTCAGCTTCCCTATCAAATCTAAAACTCTCAAATAGAAAACCGAAGAAAATTAACAATAATGACAAATATTTTGATGAAGAATGCACAAATCTAAGAAAGAAATTGAGAACCTGTCAACAAAACAATAGAGACCCGAAAAACCGGAGTCTATGCCTTCACTATGGTGAATAACTAAAACAATACAGAAATACACTACGGAAAAAGAAGGAACAGCATGTCAGAAATCAGCTCAATGTAATTGAAGAATCCATAGACTCTAACCACTTCTGGGAAAATTGGAAAACACTAAACAAACAACAACACAAGAATTATCTATCCAAAATGTAGATGTACTGTATGTACTGTATGTACTGTATGGGTAAACCACTTCTCAATCTTTTTGGCTCTATAACAAAGAACAAAGAGCAAAAACATATACATGATCAAATACAGATCTTACAATCAACTATTAAAGTCCAGAACCCACTGGATTCTCCAATTACATTGAATGAGTTACAGGACAAAATAAAAACCCTCCAACCCAAAAAGGCCTGTGGTGTTGATGGTATCCTTAATGAAATGATCAAATATACAGACAACAAATTCCAATTGGCTATACTAAAACTCTTTAACATCATCTTCCCAATATTTGGAACCAAGGACTGATCACCCCAATCAACAAAAGTGGAGACAAATTTGACCCCAATAACTACCGTGGGATATGTGTCAACAGTAACCTTGGGAAAAATACTCTGCATTATTATTAACAGCAGACTCGTACATTTCCTCAATGAAAACAATGCACTGAGCAAATGTCAAATTGTCTTTTTACCAAATTACCGTACAACAGACCATGTATTCACCCTGCACACCTAATTGACAACCAAACAAACCAAAACAAAGGCAAGAATCTTCTCATGCTTTGTTGATTTCAAAAAACCTTTGACTCAACTTGGCATGAGGGTCTGCTATACAAACTGATGGAAATTGGTGTTGGGGTAAAACATACAACATTATAAAATCCATGTGCACAAACAACAAGTGTGCGGTTAAAATTGGCAAAAAACACACACATTTCTTCACACAGGGTCGTGGAGTTAGACAGGGATGCAGCTTAAGCCCCACCCTCTTCAACATATATATCCAACAAATTGGTGAGGGCATTAGAAAGTCTGCAGCACCCGGCCTCACCCTGCTAGAATCCGAAGTCAAATGTCTGCTGTTTGCTGATGATCTGGTGCATCTGTCACCAACCAAGGAGGGCCTACAGCAGCACCTAGATCTTATGCACAGATTCTGTCAGACCTGGGCCCTGACAGTAAATCTCAGTAAGACCAAAATAATGGTGTTCAAAAGGTCCAGTCACCCAGGACCACAAATACAAATTCCATCTAGACACTGTTGCCCTAGAGCACACAAAACACTATACATACCTTGGCCTAAACATCAGCGCCACAGGTAGCTTCCTACAAAGCTGTGAACGATCTGAGAGACAAGGCAAGAGGGAACATACATTTCAACATACCAATTAGGATCTGGCTAAAAATACTTGAATCAGTCATCAGCCCATTGCCCTTAATGGTTGTGAGGTCTGGGGTCCGCTCACCCAACCAAGACTTCACAAAATGGGACAAACACCAAATTGAGACTCTGCACGCAGAATTCTGCAAAAATATCCTCAGTGTACAACATAAAACACCAAATAATGCAGAGCAGAATTAGGCCGATACCCACTAATTATCAAAATCAGAAAAGAGCCGTTAAATTCTATAACCACCACCTAAGGAAGCGATTCCCAAACCTTCCATAACAAAGCCATCACCTACAGAGAGATGAACCTGGAGAAAGGAGTCCCTAAGCAAGCTGGTCCTGGGGCTCTGTTCACAAACACAAACACACCCTACAGAGCCCCCAGGACAGCAGCACAATGAGACCCAACCAAATCATGAGAAAACAAAAAAGATAATTACTTGACACATTGGAAAGAATTAACAAAAAAACAGAGCAAACTAGAATGCTATTTGGCCCTACACAGAGAGTACACAGCGGCAGAATACCTGACCACTGTAACTGACCCAACATTAAGGAAAGCTTTGACTATGTACAGACTCAGTGAGCATAGCCTTGCTATTGAAAGGCCGCCGTAGGCAGACCTGGCTCTCAAAGAGAAGACAGGCTACGTGCTCACTGCCCACAAATGAGGTGGAAACTGAGCTGCACTTCTAACCTCCTGCCAAATGTATGCCTATATTAGAGAGACATATTTCCCTCAGATTACACAGATCCACAAAAGAATTCGAAAACAAATCCAATTTGATAAACTCCCATATCTACTGGTGAAATGCCACAGTGTGTCATCACAGCAACATTTGTGACCTGTTGCCACGAGAAAAAGGGCAACCAGTGAAGAACAAACACCATTGTAAATACAACCCATATTTATGCTTATTTATTTTATCTTGTGTCCTTTAACCATTTGTAAATTGTTAAAACACTGTATATATATATATAATATGACATTTGTAATGTCTTTACTGTTTTGAAACTTCTGTATGTGTAATGTTTACTGTTCATTTTTATTGTTTATTTCACTTTATATATTCACTTTATATATTATCTACCTCACTTGCTTTGGCAATGTTAACACGTTTCCCATGCCAATAAAGCCCTTGAATTGAACTGAATTGAATTGAGACAGAGATAATAATAAAGAGAGAGAGAAACAGAGAGACAGAGAGATAATAAAAGAGAGAGACAGAGATAATAAAGAGAGATATAATGAAGAGAGATACTACAGATAGAGAGAGACAGAGAGAGACAGAGATAATAAAGGGAGAGAGACAGAGAGACAGAGATAATAAAAGAGAGAGACAGTTAAATAGATGGCCGGACAGAGCTGGGCTGAGATATTTAGAGGTAAATAGATGGCTGGACAGAGCTGGGCTGAGATATTTAGAGGTAAATAGATGGCTGGACAGAGCTGGGCTGAGATATTTAGAGGTAAATAGATGGCTGGACAGAGCTGGGCTGAGATATTTAGAGGTAAATAGATGGCTGGACAGAGCTGGACAGAGCTGGGCTGAGATATTTAGAGGTAAATAGATGGCTGGGAAGAGCTGGGCTGAGATATTTAGAGGTAAATAGATGGCCGGACAGAGCTGGGCTGAGATATTTAGAGGTAAATAGATGGCTGGACAGAGCTGGGCTGAGATATTTAGAGGTACATAGATGGCTGGGAAGAGCTGGGCTGAGATATTTAGAGGTAAATAGATGGCTGGACAGAGCTGGACAGAGCTGGGCTGAGATATTTAGAGGTAAATAGATGGCTGGACAGAGCTGGGCTGAGATATTTAGAGGTACATAGATGGCTGGAAAGAGCTGGGCTGAGATATTTAGAGGTAAATAGATGGCTGGACAGAGCTGGGCTGAGATATTTAGAGGTAAAAGATGGCTGGACAGAGCTGGACAGAGATGGGCTGAGATATTTAGAGGTAAATAGATGGCTGGACAGAGCTGGGCTGAGATATTTAGAGGTAAATAGATGGCTGGACAGAGCTGGGCTGAGATATTTAGAGGTAAATAGATGGCTGGACAGAGCTGGACAGAGCTGGGCTGAAATTTAGAGGTAAATAGATGGCTGGGAAGAGCTGGGCTGAGATATTTAGAGGTAAATAGATGGCTGGACAGAGCTGGACAGAGCTGAAGAAGGCTGAGATATTTAGAGGTAAATAGATGGCTGGACAGAGCTGGGCTGAGAAATGTAGAGGTAAATAGATGGCTGGACAGAGCTGGACAGAGCTGGGCTGAGATATTTAGAGGTAAATAGATGGCTGGGAAGAGCTGGGCTGAGATATTTAGAGGTAAATAGATGGCTGGACAGAGCTGGGCTGAGATATTTAGAGGTAAATAGATGGCTGGACAGAGCTGGGCTGAGAAATGTAGAGGTAAATAGATGGCTGGACAGAGCTGGGCTGAGAAATGTAGAGGTAAATAGATGGCTGGACAGAGCTGGACAGAGCTGGGCTGAGATATTTAGAGGTAAATAGATGGCCGGACAGAGCTGGACAGAGCTGGGCTGAGATATTTAGAGGTAAATAGATGGCTGGACAGAGCTGGGCTGAGATATTTAGAGGTAAATAGATGGCTGGACAGAGCTGGACAGAGCTGGACAGAGCTGGGCTGAGATATTTAGAGGTAAATAGATGGCTGGACAGAGCTGGGCTGAGATATTTAGAGGTAAATAGATGGCTGGACAGAGCTGGACAGAGCTGGGCTGAGATATTTAGAGGTAAATAGATGGCTGGGAAGAGCTGGGCTGAGATATTTAGAGGTAAATAGATGGCTGGGAAGAGCTGGGCTGAGATATTTAGAGGTAAATAGATGGCTGGACAGAGCTGGGCTGAGATATTTTAGAGGTAAATAGATGGCTGGACAGAGCTGGGCTGAGATATTTAGAGGTAAATAGATGGCTGGACAGAGCTGGGCTGAGATATTTAGAGGTAAATAGATGGCTGGACAGAGCTGACTGAGATATTTAGAGGTAAATAGATGGCTGGGAAGAGCTGGGCTGAGATATTTAGAGGTAAATAGATGGCTGGACAGAGCTGGACAGAGCTGGACAGAGCTGGGCTGAGATATTTAGAGGTAAATAGATGGCTGGACAGTGCTGGGCTGAGATATTTAGAGTAAATAGATGGCTGGACAGACAGAGCTGGGCTGAGATATTTAGAGGTAAATAGATGGCTGGGAAGAGCTGGACAGAGCTGGACAGAGCTGTTTGAGATATTTAGAGGTAAATAGATGGCTGGACAGAGCTGGGCTGAGATATTTAGAGGTAAATAGATGGCTGGACAGAGCTGGGCTGAGATATTTAGAGGTAAATAGATGGCTGGACAGAGCTGGGCTGAGATATTTAGAGGTAAATAGATGGCTGGACAGAGCTGGGCTGAGATATTTAGAGGTAAATAGATGGCTGGGAAGAGCTGGGCTGAGATATTTAGAGGTAAATAGATGGCTGGACAGAGCTGGACAGAGCTGGACAGAGCTGGGCTGAGATATTTAGAGGTAAATAGATGGCTGGACAGTGCTGGGCTGAGATATTTAGAGGTAAATAGATGGCTGGACAGAGCCGGACAGAGCTGGGCTGAGATATTTAGAGGTAAATAGATGGCTGGGAAGAGCTGGACAGAGCTGGACAGAGCTGGGCTGAGATATTTAGAGGTAAATAGATGGCTGGACAGAGCTGGGCTGAGATGTTTAGAGGTAAATAGATGGCTGGACAGAGCTGGGCTGAGATATTTAGAGAGGTAAATAGATGGCTGGACAGAGCTGGGCTGAGATATTTAGAGAGTAAATAGATGGCTGGGAAGAGCTGGGCTGAGGATGGCATGTCTTTGAAACTTATGCTCTGCTTTGTGTGTGTAATGAAAACTGGATGAATAAATGAAAAAAAAAACACAAAGGATGTTTATAAAGTGCTATATATAGGTATAGGATTTTGGGGAATTTGTTCCATTGTAATTTAAAAAATATATCCATAATATGTTTGCAGCTAATAGTGGAATGATAATGTTTCACAGTATTACTTATGTGCCAGTGTTGCGATTGGCTGTGATATTGGCCTCTTGATGTCGCACCAGACTGGCATCTGTTGTCAAACTGGAAAGCTTTGTTGACTACTGGAAATCGCTAATTTCCTGGTTGCTGAAATTGTACACTGTTTGCTCAATTTCCGTTTATGTGAGAAAACAAGCACTGAATATTGTAGATAATAATTGTGCTATCTAAATCACTGTGAAATATATTTTGAAATATATTTATTTTATTTCGTTAAAAAAATAATAATTAACAGCTGTTTGAAGCTGGTGGACCAAAGCAGTTATTTTCGGCAGACAGACCCTAACCCCCGATCTACAAACAGCACTATGACAGACCCCTAACCCCGATCTACAAACAGCACTATGACAGACCCTAACCCCCGATCTACAAACAGCACCATGACAGACCTAACCCCGATCTACAAACAGCACTATGACAGACCCTAACCCCGATCTACAAACAGCACTATGACAGACCCTAACCCCCGATCTACAAACAGCACTATGACCAGACCCTAACCCCGATCTACAAAACACTATGACAGACCCTAACCCCCGATCTACAAACAGCACTATGACAGACCCTAACCCCCGATCTACAAACAGCACTATGACAGACCCTAACCCCCGATCTACAAACAGCACCATAACAGACCTAACCCCGATCTACAAACAGCACCATGACAGACCCTAACCCCCGATCTACAAACAGCACTATGACAGACAGACCCTAACCCCCGATCTACAAACAGCACTATGACAGACGGAGCATAACCCTCAATCTACAAGCAACTATGACAGACAGACGTAACCCTCGATCTACAAACAGCACTATGACAGACCCTAACCCCCGATCTACAAACAGCACTATGACAGACCCTAACCCCGATCTACAAACAGCACCATGACAGACCCTAACCCCGATCTACAAACAGCACTATGACAGACCCGTGGTCCTTCTGTAGCTCAGTTGGTAGAGCATGGCGCTTAATAACGCCAGGGTAATTAGGTTCGATCCCAGGACCACCCATCGTAGAATGTATGCACACATGACTGACTGTAAGTCGCTTTGGATAAAAGCGTCTGCTAAATGGCATATATTATTATTATTATATTATATTATGACAGACCCTAACCCCCAATCTACAAACAGCACTATGACAGACCTAACCCCCGATCTACAAACAGCACCATGACAGACCCTAACCCCCAATCTACAAACAGCACTATGACAGACAGACCTAACCCTCAATCTAAAAACAGCACTATGACAGACAGACGCTAACCCTCGATCTACAAACAGCACTATGACAGACAGACGCTAACCCTCGATCTACAAACAGCACTATGACAGACAGACGCTAACCCTCGATCTACAAACAGCACTATGACAGACAGACGCTAACCTCGATCTACAAACAGCACTATGACAGACAGACGCTAACCCTCGATCTACAAACAGCACTATGACAGACAGGCTAACCTCGATCTACAAACAGCATTATGACAGACAGACGCTAACCCCGATCTTCAAACAGCACTATGACAGACCCCCCCCCAATCTACAAACAGCACTATATGACAGACCCTAATAACCCCGATCTACAAACAGCACTATGACAGACCCTAACCCCAATTACAAACAGCACTATGACAGACAGACGCTAACCCTCGATCTACAAACAGCACCTATGACAGACATACGCTAACCCCGATCTACAAACAGCACTATGACAGACCCTAAACCCGATCTACAAACAGCACTATGACGACATCGCTAACCCCGATCTACCATCAGCACTATGATAGACGACGCTAACCCCCGATCTACAAACAGCACTATAGACATACCCTAACCCCGATCTACAAACAGCACCATGACAGACCTAACCCTCGATCTACAAACAGCACTATGACAGACAGACCTAACCCCCGATCTACAAACAACACTATGACAGACCCTAACCCCAATCTACAAACAGCACTAAAGCTCAAACACACAAACACATACATTTACAAACAGACAGAGTGAGAAGATACACACTGGAAAAGAGGCCATCTACCAATGAACAAGAGACCTGTGTAGCCTAGCAACAGCAAACAGTTTGGCTTCATGGCCAAGAGACAGGGCCGACCGCTGGGGGAATGTTTTGCCAAGCCTTCATGTAAATGGGGGAGAGAGGGCTAATTACTGGGGGAACGTTTGGCCAAGCCTTCATAAATGGGTGAAATGGGTGAGATGTAAATTGGGGAGAGAAGGGGCTAATTACTGGGGGAACGTTTGGCCAAGTATAAATTGGGGAGAGAGAGGGCTAATTACTGGGAACGTTTGGCCAAGCCTTCATGTAAATGGGGAGAGAAGAGAACTAGTACTGGGGAGACGTTTGGCCAAGCCTTCATGTAAATTGGGGAGAGAGGGCTAATTACTGGAGAACGTTTGGCCAAGCCTTCATGTAAATGGGGGAGAGAGGGCTGATCGCTGGGGAATGTTTGGCCAAGCCCTTCATGTAAATGGGGAGGGGCTGATCGATGGGGGAACGTTGGCCAAGCCTTCGTAAATGGGGGAGAGAGGGGGCTAATTACTGGGGAACGTTTGGCCAAGCCTTCATGTAAATGGGGAAGAGGGCTAGTACTGGGGAACGGCCAAGCCTTGATGGCAAATGGGGAGAGAGAGGGCTGATTACTGGGGGAACGTTTGGCCAAACTTCATGTAAATGAGGGAGAGGGCTAATTACTGGGGGAACGTTTGGCCAAGCCTTCATGTAAATGGGGGAGAGAGAGGGCTAATTACTGGGGGAACGTTTGGCCAAGCCTTCATGTAAATGGGTGAGAGAGAGGGCTAATTACTGGGGGAACGTTTTGGCCAAGCCTTCATGTAAATGGGGAGAGAGAGAGGGCTAATTACTGGGGAATGTTTGGCCTTCATGTAAATTGGGGAGAGAGAGGGCTGATCGATGGGGGAATGTTTGGCCAAGCCTTCATGTAAATGGGGAGAGAGAGGGCTGATCGCTGGGGGAATGTTTGGCCTTCATGTAAATTGGGGAGAGAGAGGGCTGATCGATGGGGGAATGTTTGGCCTTCATGTAAATTGGGGAGAGAGAGGGCTGATCGATGGGGGAATGTTTGGCCAAGCCTTCATGTAAATGGGGGAGAGAGAGGGCTGATCGCTGGGGAATGTTTGGCCTTCATGTAAATTGGGGAGAGAGAGGGCTGATCGCTGGGGGAATGTTTGGCCTTCATGTAAATTGGGGAGAGAGAGGGCTGATCGATGGGGAATGTTTGGCCAAGCTTTCATGTAAATGGGGAGAGAGAGGGCTGATCGCTGGGGGAAATTTGGCATTATAGTCTGACTCGAGCTCCACCCCCTGTGGCACACACCAATCAGAAGAAGACACACACACACACACACACACACACACACACACACACACACACACACACACACACACACACACACACACACACACACACACACACACACACACACACACACACACACACACATACACAAACTAATTCACATTCAACATTCATAGAGCTCCTTCCAAACTCCTTCCCGAACTCTCTCCATAATGTCCAACAGCCCATCGATCATGCTGCTAAACAGAACTTTTGGCTGGTCGTTGTCTCAGCACCTGCTGTCGTCTGGCACAGGGGATATGGGGAGGTGGAGAGGAGGCATTTTAAATTGTCTATTTATTTAACTAGTTTTACATTTTTGGAGGGCGGCACAAGACAGCTCCAGCATGCCAGCCCAGATAGCCAGCTTCCCCAACTTAATATAAAGGTATTCACTTAATTGCCCTTAAAGGGAGAATCAAATCTATAACTGATTTGATTACAGAGATGGAGGCATAAATCAATTGTAAACAAAAGGAAGAGAAGAGAAAGTAAGTTTGATTCTGTGGGAGAAACGCAAGAGAAAAAGAAACAACAAAAAGCTTGAAAACCAGTCAGATCTGTAGAGAGGTTGAACCTCTGACCTCCACGGCTCTAAGCCCCTGATGTTTTCAGGAAACCCCCAGTCAGATCTGTAGAGAGGTTGAACCTCTGACCTCCACGGCTCTAAGCCCCTGATGTTTTCAGGAGACCCCCAGTCAGATCTGTAGAGAGGTTGAACCTCTGACCTCCCACGGCTCTAAGCCCCTGATGTTTTCAGGAGACCCCCAGTCAGATCTGTAGAGAGGTTGAACCTCTGACCTCCACGGCTCTAAGACCCTGATGTTTTCA